>NC_057795.1:596879815-596897907 GCF_018294505.1 Triticum aestivum | reverse complement strand
ATATCGGTTGCCTCTGTAACGCATATGGAGCAACACACTTTATATTACGGCGGCTGTGCGCAAACACGAAGTCATTATAATGCGCCCTTCATATTTCCTGGACACACTTGTTGTTGGGTCATAACATATTGGTTGTTCCCCAATAATCCAAAATTTAAACCACATTTGATTCAAACCAATTTCATTCCTAATAATTTGGACGAATAATTAGTTGTAGTGAGACTTACATTGATAGAACAACTAATAATTAGTTAAACTATAAGCCAAGAGGCTAACTAGTCTAAAAGGTAGGCATGCAACTGGCCAACATAAAAAACCCTACCGGTCTAGTTGCAGTCATCATGGTGCCCGTGTGCATTTGCAGTCGGTTCACAACACTTGCAGTTGCAAAAACTCTAGTGGTGGGCATGAAAAACTGTCTAACAACCTCTCTTCCATTGGGCATTTGTCGAACATAAGAAAAAAAAGAGGGGCGATGCCTATGGCGATCGCCGCGATCCGGACGCCGGCGTCCGTCGCTCCTGACGCTAGGCTTGTCGGGGGGGAGGTTCTGGGCTCTTGCCGACCCTGACGAAGAGGACGACGACGACGGGGACTGCTCCGGCGTCTCGTCGGAGGGGTATTCGCCGACGACATCAGATGTGATCTGTGAGGCTTTCAATCCTGGGTATTCGGAGGAGCAAGTGGCTACGATTGTGGAGGGTGTCGTGCCGATTGACGATCCAGCGCGGCAAGGTCTGCATCCGGAGGACAACGTGAGGTGGTTCGCCGGATTGTTCATCGGAGGACGGCGGCTTCCGCGATTCGGCCATGGAAAGGCCCCATACCTAAGGTACGTCTTCCGAACTTGACTATTTTCGATATGATTCGGCCGGATTCTTGGACTACGATTACTAGAAGAAAGTTTCCTCGCCGGGCACGGGTTCGATCGGCGCCGGAGGTGACCGCGGTAGCGCTGCCGACGGTCACGGCATCCCAGATCAGGGCGGCTCGCCAAGAGCGTTCGAATTCGCTATTGGGGATCGTAGCAGAAATTTAAAATTTTCTACGCATCACCAAGATCAATCTATGGAGTAATCTAGCAACAAGGGGAAGGGGAGTGCATCTACATACCGTTGTAGATCGCTAAGCGGAAGCGTTGCAAGAACGCGTATGAGGTAGTCGTACTCGTGGCGATTCAGATCGCGGTCGATTCCGATCTAAGCGCCGAACAACGGCGCCTCCGCGTTCAACACACGTGCAGCCCGATGACGTCTCCCGTGCCTTGATCCAGCAAGGAGAGAGGGAGAGGTTGGGGAAGACTCCGTCCAGCAGCAGCACGACGGTGTGGTGGTGGTGGAGGAGCGCGGTACTCCAGCAGGGCTTCGCCAAGCACTACGAGAGACGAGGAGGGAGAGAGGTAGGGTTGCGCCTTGGGAGAGAGAGACTCGTGTGTTGGGCAGCCCCAAAACCTCCACTATATATAGGGGCAAGGGGGAGGGGGAGGCGCCCTAGGGTTTCCCCTAGGGGGGCGGCGGCCAGGGCAGATGGGATCTCCCTTTTGGGTGACTTGGCCCCCAAGCCAGGAGTTGGGAACCCTAGATGGGGTGCCCCAAACCCCCTGGTCACGCGAGAATAGGTGAGGGGGGCGCACAGCCCCTTAGTGGGCTGGTTTGCCCCCTTCCCTTGGCCCATGAAGCCCCCCCAACACTTGTCGGGGCTCCCGAAATACCTTTCGGTCATGCTGGTCATCACCCGGTACCTCCAGAACACTTCCGGACTCCAAAACCCTTTGTCCAATATATCAATCTTCACCTCCGCACCATTCCGGGACTCCTCGTGACGTCCGGGATCTCATCCGGGACTCCGAACAATATTTGGTAACCGTGTACATACCTTCCCTATAACCCTAGTGTCATCGAACCTTAAGTGTGTAGACCCTACGGGCTCGGGAATCATGTAGACATGACCGAGACATCTCTCTGGTCAATAACCAACAGCAGGATCTGGATACCCATGTTGGCTCCCACATGTTCCACGATGATCTCATCGGATGAACCACTATGTCAAGGATTCAATCAATCCCGTATACAATTCCCTTTGTCTACTGGTATGATACTTGCCCGAGATTCGATCGTCGGTATCCCGATACCTTGTTCAATCTCGTTACCGGCAAGTCTCTTTACTCGTTCCATAACACATCATCCCGCGATCAACTCCTTGATCACATTGTGCACATTATGATGATGTCCTACCGAGTGGGCCCAGAGATACCTCTCCGTCACACGGAGTGACAAATCCCAGTCTCGATTCGTGCCAACCCAACAGACACTTTAGGAGATACCCGTAGTGCACCTTTATAGCCACCCAGTTACGTTGTGACGTTTGGTACACCCAAAGCATTCCTACGGTATCCGAGAGTTGCACAATCTCATGGTCTAAGGAAAAGATACTTGACATTTAGAAAAGCTTTAGCATACGAACTACACGATATTGTGCTAGGCTTAGGATTGGGTCTTGTCCATCACATCATTCTCCTAATGATGTGATCTCGTTATCAACGACATCCAATGTCCATGGTCAGGAAACCGTAACCATCTATTGATCAACGAGCTAGTCAACTAGAGGCTTACTAGGGACATGGTGTTGTCTATGTATCCACACATGTATCTGAGTATCCTATCAATACAATTCTAGCATGGATAATAAACGATTATCATGAATAAGGAAATATAATAATAATAACTAATTTATTATTGCCTCTAGGGCATATTTCCAACAGTCTCCCACTTGCACTAGAGTCAATAATCGAGTTCACATCACCATGTGATTAACACTCACAGGTCACATCGCCATGTGACTAACATCCAAAGAGTTTACTAGAGTCAACAATCTAGTTCACATCACTATGTGATTAACACTCAATGAGTTCTGGGTTTGATCATGTTATGCTTGTGAGAGAGGTTGTAGTCAACGGGTCTGCAACATTCAGATCCCTATGTATTTCGCAAAACTTTATGTCCTATCGTAGATGCTGCTACCATGTTCCACTTGGAGCTATTCCAAATTGTTGCTCCATTATACGTATCCGGTATCTCTACTCAGAGCTATCTGGATAGGTGTTAAGCTTGCATCGACGTAACTCTTTACGTCAAACTCTTTATCACCTCCATAACCGAGAAACATTTCCTTATTCCTCTAAGGATAATTTTGACCGCTATCTAGTGATCCACTCCTGCATCACCTTTGTACCCTCTTGCCAGACATGTGGCAAGGCACACATCAAGTGCGGTACTCAGCATGGCATACCATATAGAGCCTATGACAAAAGCATAGGGGATGACCTTCGTCCTTCCTCTTTCTTCTGTCGTGGTCAAGCTTTGAGTCTTACTCAACTTCACACCTTAAAACTCAGGTAAGAATCCCTTCTTTGACTGATCTATTTTGAACTCCTTCAAAATCATGTCAAGGTGTGCGTTCTTTGAAAGTATCATCAGGCGTCTTGATCTATCTCTATAGATCTGGATGCCCAATATGTAAGCAGCTTTATCCAGGTCTTCCTTTGAAAATAATTCTTCAAACAACTGTTTATGCTTTCCAGAAATTCTACATTATTTCGGATCAACAATATGTCATCCACATATACATATCAGAAATGTTGTAGCGCTCCCACTCACTTTCTTGTAAATACAAGTTTCTAGCAAACATTTTATAAACCTAAAAGATTTGATCACTCCATCAAAGCATATATTCCGACTCTGAGATGATTGCTCTAGTCCATAGAAGGATCGCTGGAGCTAGCATAACTTTTAGCATCCTTAGGATCGACAAAACCTTTCTGATTGTATCACATACAACCTTTCCTTACGAAAACTGGTAAGGAAACTTGTTTTGACATCCATCTGCCATATTTCATAAATGCAGCTAATGCGAACATGATTCCGATGGACTTAAGCATCGCTACGGATGAGAAAATCTCATCGTAGTCAACTCCTTGAACTTGTGAAAAACTCTTCGCCACAAGTCGAGCTTCATAGACAGTGACATTACCGTCCACGTCCGTCTTCTTCTTAAAGATCCATTTATCTCAATGGCTTGCCGATCATCGGGCAAGTCCACCAAAGTCCATACTTTGTTTTGATACATGGATCCTGTCTCACATTTCTCGGCTTCTAACCATTTGTCGGAATACGGGCCCACCGTCGCTTCTCCATAGTTCGTAGGTTCATTGTTGTCCAACAACATGACCTCTAAGACGGGATCACCGTACCACGCAGGAGTAGTACATATCCTTGTCGACCTACGAGGTTCGATAGCAACTTGATCCGAAGCTTCATGATCACTATCATTAGTTTCCTCTTCAACAGTCGTAGGTTCCACAGAAACATCTTCCTGTGTTGCACTACTCTCCGGTTGAAGTGAGGGTTCGACAACCTCATCAAGTTATATCTTCCTCCCACTCAATTCTTTCGAGAGAAACTCCTTCTCGAGAAAGGACCCGTTCTTAGCGACAAACACTTTGCCCTCAGATCTGAGATAGAAGGTATACCCAACTATTACCTTTGGGTATCCTATGAAGATGTATTTGTCCGCTTTGGGTTCGAGCTTTTCCGGCTGAAGCCTTAAGCATCGCAGCACCAAATATTAAGAAACGACAACTTTGGTTTCTTGCCAAACCAATGTTCATACGACATCGTCTCAACGGACTTAGATGGTGCCCTATCTAAAGTGAATGCAGCTGTTGAAGGAAATATGCCCTAGAGGCAATAATAAAGTTATTATTTATTTCCTTATAATCATGATAAATGTTTATTATTCATGCTAGAATTGTATTTTCCGGAAACATAATACATGTGTGAATACATAGACAAACAGAGTGTCACTAGTATGCCTCTACTTGACTAGCTCGTTAATCAAAGATGGTTATGTTTCCTAACCATGAAAAATGAGTTGTTATTTGATTAACGAGGTCACATCATTAGTAGAATGATCTGATTGACATGACCCATTCAATTAGCTTAGCACCCGATCGTTTAGTATGTTGCTATTGCTTTCTTCATGACTTATACATGTTCCTATGACTATGAGATTATGCAACTCCCGTTTGCCGGAGGAACACTTTGGGTACTACCAAACGTCACAACGTAACTGGGTGATTATAAAGGAGTACTACAGGTGTCTCCAATGGTCGATGTTGGGTTGGCGTATTTCGAGATTAGGATTTGTCACTCCGATTGTCGGAGAGGTATCTCTGGGCCCTCTCGGTAATACACATCACATAAGCCTTGCAAGCATTACAACTAATATGTTAGTTGTGAGATGATGTATTACGGAACGAGTAAAGAGACTTGCCAGTAACGAGATTGAACTAGGTATTGGATACCGACGATCGAATCTCGGGCAAGTAACATACCGATGACAAAGGGAACAACGTATGTTGTTATGCGGTCTGACCGATAAAGATCTTCGTAGAATATGTAGGAGCCAATATGGGCATCCAGGTCCCGCTATTGGTTATTGACCAGAGACATGTCTCGGTCATGTCTACATTGTTCTCGAACCCGTAGGGTCCGCACGCTTAAGGTTACGATGACAGTTATAATTATGAGTTCATGCATTTTGATGTACCGAAGGTTGTTCGGAGTCCCGGATGTGATCACGGACATGACGAGGAGTCTCGAAATGGTCGAGACGTAAAGATTGATATATTGGAAGCCTATGTTTGGACATCGGAAGTGTTCCGGGTGAAATCGGGATTTTACCGGGTTACCGGGAGGTTACCGGAACCCCCCGGGAGCCATATGGGCCTTCATGGGCCTTAGTGGAAAGGAGAAAGGGGCAGCCCAAGGTGGCTGCGCCTCTTCCCCCTCCCCTAGTCCTATTAGGACTAGGAGAAGGTGGCCGGCCCCCCTCTCTCCCTTCCCCTCCGAGGAATCCTAGTTGGACTAGGATTGGGGGGAGGAATCCTACTCCTAGAGGGAGTAGGACTCTCCTGCGCCTCCCTCTATGGCCGGCCAGCCTCCCCTCCTCTCCTCCTTTATATACTGAGGCAGGGGCACCTCTAAACACACAAGTTGACACAAGTTGATCCTCGTGATCGATTCCTTAGCCGTGTGCGGTGCCCCCTGCCACCATATTCCTCGATAATACTGTAGCGGAGTTTAGGCGAAGCCCTGCTGCTGTAGTTCATCAAGATCGTCACCACGCCATCGTGCTGACGGAACTCTTCCCCGACACTTTGCTGGATCGGAGTCCGGGGATCGTCATCGAGCTGAACGTGTGCTCGAACTCGGAGGTGCCGTAGTTTCGGTGCTTGATCGGTTGGATCGTGAAGACGTACGACTACTTCCTCTACGTCGTGTCATCGCTTCCGCAGTCGGTCTGCGTTGGGTACGTAGACAACACTCTCCTCTCGTTGCTATGCATCACATGATCTTGCGTGTGCGTAGGAATTTTTTTCAAATTACTACGAAACCCAACAGCTGTCTCTAATGCATAACCTCAAAATAATAGCGGTAGATCGGTAAGAGACATCATAGATTGCACCATATCTCATAAGGTTCGATTACGACGTCCGGACACACCATTACGCTATGGTGTTCCTGGTCGCTTCAACTGCGAAACAATTCCACAATGTCTTAAGTGATTGCCAAACTCATAACTCAGAAAATCTCCCCTTGATCATATCGTAGGAACATGATCTTCTTGTTATGATGATTCTTAACTTCACTCTGAAATTGCTTGAACTTTTTCAAACGTTTCAGACTTTTGCTTCATTAAGTAAATATACCCATATCTACTCAAATCGTCAGTGAAGATGAGAAAATAACGATATCCACCACACGCCTTAATTCTCATTGGATCACACACATCAGCATGTATGATTTCCAACAAGTCACTTGCCCGTTTCATTGTACCTGAAAACGGGATCTTAGTCATCCTGCCCATGAGGCATGGCTCGCATGTGTCAAGCGATTCAAAATCAAGTGACTCCAAACATCCATCATCATGGAGTTTCTTCACGCATTTTATGCCAAAATGACCTAAGCGGCAATGCCACAAGAAAGTGGTACTATCATTATTAACTCTACATCTTTTGGCGTTAATATTATTATCATGTGTATTACTATGATCGAGATTCAATAAACCATTGGGTGCATGACCATAAAAGTATTATTCATGTAAACAGAATAACCACTATTCTCTAACTTAAATGAATAACCGTATTGCAATGAACATAATCTAATCATATTCATGCTCAACGTAGACACCTGATAACATTTATTTAGGTTCAACACTAATCCCGAAGGTAGAGGAAGCGTGCGATGGTGATCTTATCAACCTTGGGAACACTTCCAACACACATCGTCACCTCACCCTTAGCTAGTCTTCGTTCAGTCCGTAGCTTTTGCTTCAACTCACTAATAATAGCAACTGAACCGGTATCCAATACCCAGGTACTACTAGGAGTACTACTAAGGTACACATCAATAACACGTATATCAAATATACTTTGTTGAAGTTGCCAGCATTCTTATCTACCATGTATTTGGGGTAGTTCCGCTACCATGTGACCGTTCCCCTTACAATAGAAGCACTTAGTCTCGAGGTTTGGGTTCAACCTTGGGTTCCTTCATTAGAGCGACAACTGGTTTGCCATTCATGAAGTTTCCCTTCTATCCCTTGCCCCTTTTGAAACAAGTGGTCTTGATAAACCATCAACACTTGATGCTCCTTCTTGATTTCTACTTTTGCAGTTTTAAGCACCGCTAATAGCTCCGGGATCATCTCCATCCTTTGCATGTCATAGTTCATCACGAAGTTCTAGTAGCTTGGTGATAGTGTCTAGAGAATTCCGTCAACCACTATCTCATCTGGAAGATTAACTCCCACTTGGTTCAAGTGATCTTAGAACCAGACATTCTGAGCACATGCTCACTAGTTGACCTATTCTCCTCCATCTTGTAGGCAAAGAACTTGTCAGAGGTCTCATACCTCTCAACACGGGCATGAGCCTGGAATCCCAATTTCAGCTCTTGGAACATCTCATATGTTCTATGGCATTCAAAACGTCATTGGAATCCCGATTCTAAGCCGTAAAGTATGGTGCACTTAACTATCAAGTAGTCATCAGGATGTATCTGTCAGATGTTCATAACATCCACAGATGACGCTGGAGGGGTTGGCACACCGAGCGGTGCATCAAAGACATAAGCCTTCTGTGTAGCAGTGAGGACACTCCTCAGGCAACGGACCTAGTCCGCATCATTGCTTACAATATCTTTCAACTTAATCTTTCTCTAGGAATGTATTGAAACATGGAGCTACAACGCGAGCTATTGATCTACAACCTTTTTTGCAAAGACAACTTAGACTATTGTTCATGATAAATAAGTTCATCTAATCAAATTATATAATGAACTCCCACTCAGATAGACATCCCTCTAGTCATCTAAGTGATACATGATCCGAGTCAACTAGGCCATGTCTGATCATCACGTGAGACAGACTAGTTATCAATAGTGAACATCTTTATGTTGATCGTATCTTCTATACGACTCATGTTCGACCTTTCGGTCTTCCGTGTTCCGAGGCCATGTCTGTACATGCTAGGCTCGTCAAGTCAACCTAAGTGTATTGCGTGTGTAAATCTGGCTTACACCCGTTGTATGCGAACGTTAGAACCTATCACACCCGATCATCACGTGGTGCTTCGAAACAACGAACCTTAGCAATGGTGCATAGTTAGGGGAAACACAATTCTTGAAATTTTAGTGAGAGATCATCTTATTTACTACCGTCGTTCTAAGCAAATAAGATGTAAAACATGATAAACATCACATGCAATCAAATAGTGACATGATATGGCCAATATCGTTTTGATCCTTTTGATCTTCATCTTCGGGACTCCATGATCATCATCGTCACCGGCATGACACCATGATCTCCATCATCGTGTCTTCATGAAGTTGTCTCGCCAAACATTACTTCTACTACTATGGCTAACGGTTAGCAATAAAGTAAAGTAATTACATAGCGTTTTAAGTGACACACAGGTCATACAATAAAATAAGGCAACTCCTATGGCTCCTGCCGGCTGTCATACTCATCGACATGCAAGTCATGATTCCTATTACAAGAACATGATCAATCTCATACATCACATATATATCATTCATCACATCCTTTTGGCCATATCACATCACACGGCATATCCTGCAAAAACAAGTTAGACGTCCTCTAATTGTTGTTGCAAATTTTTTACGTGGCTGCTATAGGTTTCTTAGCAAGAACGTTTCTTACCTACACCAAAACCACAACGTGATATGCCAATTTCTATTTACCCTTCATAAGGACCCTTTTCATCGAATCCGATCCGACTAAAGTGGGAAAGACAGACACCCGCTAGCCACCTTATGTAACTAGTGCATGTCAGTCGGTGGAACCTGTCTCACGTAAGAGTACGTGTAAGGTCGGTCCGGGCCGCTTCATCCCACAATGCCGCCGAATCAAGATAAGACTAGTAACGGCAAGTAAATTGACAAAATCGATGCCCACAACAACTTGTGTTCTACTCGTGCATAGAAACTACGCATAGACCTAGCTCATGATGCCACTGTTGGGGATCGTAGCAGAAATTTAAAATTTTCTACGCATTACCAAGATCAATCTATGGAGTAATCTAGCAACGAGGGGAAGGGGAGTGCATCTACATACCCTTGTAGATCGCTAAGCGGAAGCGTTGCAAGAACGCGGATGAGGTAGTCGTACTCGTGGCGATTCAGATCACGGTTGATTCCGATCTAAGCGCCAAACAACGGCGCCTCCGCGTTGAACACACGTGCAGCCCGATGACGTCTCCCGTACCTTGATCCAGCAAGGAGAGAGGGAGAGGTTGGGGAAGACTCCGTCTAGCAGCAGCACAACGGCGTGGTGGTGGTGGAGGAGCGCGGTACTCCAGCAGGGCTTCGCCAAGCACTACGAGAGACGAGGAGGGAGAGAGGTAGGGCTGCGCCTTGGGAGAGAGAAACTCGTGTGTTGGGCAGCCCCAAAACCTCCACTATATATAGGGGCAAGGGGGAGGGGGAGGAGCCCTAGGGTTTCCCCTAGGGGGGGGGGCGGCGGCCAGGGCAGATGGGATCTCCCTTTTGGGCGACTTGGCCCCCAAGACATGAGGTCGGAACCCTAGATGGGGCGCCCCAAACCCCCTGGTCACGTGGGAATAGGTGAGGGGGCGCATAGCCCCTTAGTGGGTTGGTTTGCCCCCTTCCCTTGGCCCATGAAGCCCCCCCAAAACTTGCCGGGGCTCCCGAAATACCTTTCGGTCATGCTGGTCATCACCCGGTACCTCCGGAACACTTCCGGACTCCAAAACCCTTCGTCCAATATATCAATCTTCACCTCCGGACCATTCCGGGACTCCTCGTGACGTCCGGGATCCCATCTGGGACTCCGAACAACATTCGGTAACCGCGTACATACCTTCCCTATACCCCTAGCGTCATCGAACCTTAAGTGTGTAGACCCTACGGGCTCGGGAATCATGCAGACATGACCGAGACATCTCTCTGGTCAATAACCAGAAGCGGGATCTGGATACCCATGTTGGCTCCCACATGTTCGACGATGATCTCATCGGATGAACCACGATGTCAAGGATTGAATCAATCCCGTATACAATTCCCTTTGTCTACTGGTATGATACTTGCCCGAGATTCGATCGTCGGTATCCCGATACCTTGTTCAATCTCGTTACCGACAAGTCTCTTTACTCGTTCCGTAACACATCATCCCGCGATCAACTCCTTGATCACATTGTGCACATTATGATGATGTCCTACCGAGTGGGCCCAGAGATACCTCTCCGTCATAGGGGGTGACAAATCCCAGTCTTGATTCGTGCCAACCCAACAGACACTTTAGGAGATACCCGTAGTGCAACTTTATAGCCACCCAGTTACGTTGTGACGTTTGGTACACCCAAAGCATTCCTACGGTATCCGGGAGTTGCACAATCTCATGGTCGAAGGAAAAGATACTTGACATTTAGAAAAGCTTTAGCATACGGACTACACGATCTTGTGCTAGGCTTAGGATTGGGTCTTGTCCATCACATCATTCTCCTAATGATGTGATCTCGTTATCAATGACATCCAATGTCCATGGTCAGGAAACCGTAACCATCTATTGATCAACGAGCTAGTCAACTAGAGGCTTACTAGGGACATGGTGTTGTCTATGTATCCACACATGTATCTGAGTTTCCTATCAATACAATTCTAGCATGGATAATAAACGATTATCATGAATAAGGAAATATAATAATAGTAACTAATTTATTATTGCCTCTAGGGCATATTTCCAATATTCGCTCCTGGGCCGCTAGGGGAGGCGTTCTGTTGATGGGCCGATGGGTGTCTCTGAGCCGGGGTCTGCTGGGTATGTGGCCCAGACAGAACCGGTCATTGAGCACGTCGAGAGGGTCGAGGCATGCAGTGCGTCCTGATCGTCGCTACCGCCACCATCGCAGCGCCCTAGGGTTCTTCATCCGAATTCATTCTGCGGGGGACGGCCGGGCTCGGCGCATTCCGCCTCTCGGGGCCATGGCTGGGCGCGGCGGGCAGCTGGTGCCCGCAAAGGCCTTATCTGGCGGGGGGGAGGTCGTGGCGGTGGTGCACCGCCGCCGGGTGTTTGCAGTGGCCGGGCCGCTCCGTCCCTGCCCGTGCATGGCGCCGGTCGAGGGAGGGGTGTCGCCCTTGTCTGCGGGTCGGGGCACCAGTGCTCCTGGTGGTGCGAGCACGGCGACAGCAGGTCGCGGCCTTGGCGTACAGCCCGGGGTTCGGCCGCCGTCGGCTAGCTCGGCAGCTATGGCCGTGGGGCGTCGCGCAGCTCCGCCGAGGCCACCGAATCCTACGGCGGTGGGGCGTGGAGCTGCTCCGCCGAGGCCGCCGATGCATGATGGCCCTCGGCCGGTTGGCCAAGTTAATGGCCCACGGCCGGTTGCCCAGGCCACTAATGCCGGCGTGCAGTCTCATGCCGCGCCGCCGCCTCACTATGTGGCAAGGCCGACGCAAAAGCGCTCGGGACCTACGCGGACGAGACAAGACAAGGTGGCTGGAGAGTCTACTGATCCGCCCCGAGGACAGTGGGGGGACGATGGCTATGATGCTTATGGGGATGGTCAGCACCGTGGATCATCATCTACGGGTGGTGGCCGTGGTTATGCTTGGCATAGTGATGGTTCCGCTGAGAGGCCATTCCTTGGCCCTCTGGGCGGTTTTGTCGAGGGTGCTTCTAGGCCGGATTACCGGCAGAGAGGTGGCTACCGTGGTCACCGTGGTAGTCGTGGGGGTGGTCGTGGTCGATTCCATAGACAGCCTCCGCCGTCGGCCATTGTGGACCATCAGGCTACCAAGGTGGCGGCCGATCCCGCTCAGGCAACCGCACTGCCTAGCCAGGCCATGGAGGTAGTGACGGCTTTGGCCAACGCGGATGTTGCTATGACTAGTGCTTCAGCTGATGCAGGCATCAGGGCTGAGTCTGAGAGGGCGTCCAAGTGGGCGTGTAAGAAGGAGAAGATGCTATGCTATCGATGTGGTGAGAAGGGACACTTCATTGCTGAGTGCGTGGCTGAGTTGTGTCATACGTGTGGTAAGCCAGCGCATGCCACGGGGGATTGCCCGCTTCTGCGTGATCAGACTCCGGCTCTTACAATATATGGAGTATATTGTGCCGAGATGATGTTCTTTGAGTCCCCGGCTACGAGAGAGATTCTAGTTGTGATGCAGAGCCTGACTACTGGAATTGTGAAAGCTACACAGGGAGCGGTTTATGAGGCTCAGATAGTGCAGAGGCTTCAGGAACTGGCTCCTGGTGATTTTCAGTGGGAGCTTGTCCACATCGAGGAGAGTGTGTTCAGGGTTGACTTCCCATTGGTAGAGGACTTGAGGCGGTTGCTGAGCTTTGGTTTGTGCAAGGTCCCCGGCACTAATTGCATTCTTGAGTTTCAAGAGTGGAAGAAAGTGGAGCCTAAGGGAAAGCCCCTCACTCAGGTGTGGCTGCGGTTTTCTGGGGCACCCTCTGAGTCTCTGACGGATGCTCGAGTTGTGGCTAGTCTGGGTATCATGGTTGGCAAAACTGAGAAAGTGGATATGACATTCACTCACGCCCATGGGGTGGCCCGACTACTAGTGAGTGTTCTAGACATCGAGTTCGTCCCGGATGTGGTTAACTGGACTTACAGGGGAGAGGTGTTTCCTCTTGAGATTGAGTTTGAGGATTCAGAGTTGTTTGCTAAGGCGGTTAATGGGGCTGATGTGGATATGCACGAGGGTGACGACAATGCGGGTGCTAGGGAGGATCCGACTCATGAGGCTGGACGAGAGAGGTCCAACGGATCGGGACCAGTTGCTCAGTTGCCCGAGACTGGGTCCGGGGTAGAGCTGGCCCCATCTCCGTCGGTGACGAAGAGTACTTTGCGGTTTGGATCCTTTGAGCCTGCGTCTGCCCCTCCTAGGCTTTGGAGCGACCTGGTGGATTCTGATGATGCTTTCGAATGCTTGCTCCCGGTGCTGGATTTTGAGACTGTTGATCGTCCCGTGGTGGGTGACTGTGTGACGGTACACTCGGCGACGACCTTGGAGGGGGGAGGGGACGTGGAGCGTCAGGTGGCTCCTCTCCTCCCAATGCCCCATGCGGTCACGTGCAGACAGATGTTGGTCGCTTCAGTGGTTATGCCTAGGGGGGAGTTCAGGGCAGGTGGCCACGACTTCTTCTCCCCCTATCCTGACGCCGGCCGCACCGTCGATGGCCGGCCGTGGGGGAGACCGTCTGGGGCAGGTGGCCCTGGCTCCTTCCCCTTCGGCACCGGCTAGTGAGGCCATATCTCCGGTGGTGTTGAGTGGGAGTCTGGGGCAGGTGGCCCCGGTCCTTCCTTCTCCTTCAGCAGTCATGACGGTGACGCCCTCAGGCTTGAGGGTTGGGGCAGGGGGGGTGTTCGGGTAGGCGGCGCCGGCGCCTCCCTCCCCCTGCTTTCCGTCCATACGCCTTGGGAGCCCTCCGCCACCACCTCCTCCGAGTGGCACTACTCGGGAGGAGGTTATTGCCTTTGGTGGGATTCCCGACCCGGTCTCTGCGGGTCGACGGATGAGTTCTCGCCTCCAGGACCACCCGGATGTGGATGACATGCAGCAGAGGTGCGCTATGAGGGCGGCCAAGCTTCATGACATTAAGGTCACCACCGGTATGTACGTCAACTTGTCCAATTCTATTTTGCATTTTTCTAAGGATGAGATTATAAATAATGAAAACCAATTAGGATTTTCGCTAGGGAGTACTAATAGTGAAATCTCCAACTCGGTTAATGATCTCCTTGATTTGGAAGTGGAACGCGCTTTAGAAACTATTTGAAACCTAGCAGCAGTAAGACCTATGAATGATGCTGAGATTGATGCGTTGGGGCTGAGAGTGCTCGATAATTTTTGTGCAGACCTTGCACCATCCACTACTGAATCCGAGGAGGAGGAGGAGGTTAGCATAGAGGATGTAGTGAATAAACCACCAGAGCCCGGTTATGAGGACCGGATGGAGGACCATAGTAAACCCAAACGTAAGTGGAAGCGGAAGGTGTATCCCGCGTCCGCGGTTCGTAGGAGTGCTAGGATTCGGACGGCCAAAAAATTTCATGATGACATATGAAAGGAGTCTTTTGGAATAGCAGAGGTCTGAAGGACTTGGCTAAAAGAAGGTTTCTCGCTGAGGCGTCTCTGGAGCATCGATTAGATTTCATTGCTCTCTCAAAAACTGGTAGGGATAATTTTGCGCCTCAGTTTCTTAATACGCTATCGGGGGTGTCGATTTTGATTGGCATTGCCTTCCCCCGCGAGGAAGATCCGGTGGGATCCTGCTTGGAGTAAGATGCGATTCACTGGAAGTCCGAAGTGTAGTGATGGGTGACTTCGCGGTTAAATTTCGGGTTAGGTCTAAAGCTGATGTGTTTAACTGGGCTCTGGTGGCGGTTTATGGTGCCGCACAACCCGAGTTTAAACCGGAGTTTTTGGCGGACTTGGTTCGAATTTGCGGTTCCGAGCAGCTCCCAATTCTGGTTGGGGGTGATTTCAACATCATTAGGAGGACAGAGGAAAAGAATAACGATAATTTTGACAGCAGATGGTCGTTTATGTTTAACACCATCATTGAAAGCTTGGATCTGAGAGAGATAGAGCTTGCTGGTCGAAAATTTACCTGGGCCAATGCTTTGCCAAATCCGACATTCGACAAGTTGGATCGAGTCCTTGCGAGCGTCGATTGGGAACAGAAGTTCCCTCTTGTAACGATTCAGGCTCTCTCGCGCGGTAAATCGGATCACACACCATTATTCGTGGACTCAGGTGAGCCAAACCACGTGGGAAACAAAAACACCTTTTCCTTCGAACATGCAAAACATAGAGTGACATGATATGGCCAATATCATCTTGCGCCTTTGATCTCCATCTTCGAGGCGCGGCATGATCACCTTCGTCACCGGCATGACACCATGATCTCCATCATCATCATCTCCATCATCGTGTCTTCATGAAGTTGTCTCGCCAACTATTACTTCTACTACTATGGCTAACGGTTAGCAATAAAGTAAAGTAATTACATGGCGTTCTGATTGACACGCAGGTCATACAATAAATTAAGACAACTCCTATGGCTCCTGCCGGTTATCATACTCATCGACATGCAAGTCGTGATTCCTATTACAAGAACATGATCAATCTCATACATCACATATCATTCATCACATTCTTTTGGCCATATCACATCACATAGCATACCCTGTAAAAACAAGTTAGACGTCCTCTAATTGTTGTTGCATGTTTTACGTGGCTGCTACGGGTTTCTAGCAAGAACATTTCTTACCTACGCAAAATCCACAACGGTGATATGCCAATTGCTATTTACCCTTCATAAGGACCCTTTTCATCGAATCCAATCCGACTAAAGTGGGAGAGACTGTCACCCGCTAGCCACCTTATGCAACAAGTGCATGTCAGTCGGTGGAACCTGTCTCACGTAAGTGTACGTGTAAGGTCGGTCCGGGCCGCTTCATCCCACGATGCCGCCAAATCAAGATAAGACTAGTAACGGTAAGCATATTGAACAAACCAACGCCCACAACTACTTGTGTTCTACTCGTGCATAGAATCTACGCAATAGACCTAGCTCATGATGCCACTGTTGGGGAACGTAGCAATAATTCAAAATTTTCTACGCATCACCAAGATCAATCTATGGAGATTCTAGCAACAAGAGAGGGAGAGGATGAGTGTATCTTCATACCCTTGAAGATCGCGATGCGGAAGCGTTACAAGAACGCGGTTGGTGGAGTCGTACATGCAGCGATTCAGATCACGGTCAATTCCGATCTAAGCGCCGAACGGACGGCGCCTCCGTGTTCAACACACGTACAACCCGGGGACGTCTCCTCCTTCTTGATCCAGCAAGGGGAGAGGAGAAGTTGAGGGAAAACTCCAGCAGCACGACGGCGTGGTGGCGATGGAGCTCGTGGTTCTCTAGCAGGGCTTCGCCAAGCACTATGGAGGAGGAGGTGTAGGAGGAGGGAGGGTTGCGCCAGGGAAGAGGTGTAGTTTCCCTCCCACCCCTCCACTATATATAGGGGTAAGGGGAGAGGGGGAGGCGCCCTAGGGTTTCCCCTAGGGGGCGGCGGCCAAGCAGATTGGATCTCCCTAGGGAAAATACTAGGGAGACTTGCCCCCCAAAGCCAAGAAGGTGGAGGATTGCCTCCCAAGCCAGGTGGAGGCGCCCCACCTCCCCAAATAACGTGGGAAAGGGTGTGGGGGGCTCACCACCCCTTAGTGGGCTGGTTTGCCCCTTCCCCTTTTGGCCCATGAGGCCCTCTAACACTTGCCGGGGCTCCCGAAACACCTTTCGGTCATGCTGGCCATAGCCTGGTACCCCCGGAACACTTCCGGACTCCAATACCCTTCGTCCAATATATCGATCTTCACCGACGGACCATTCCGGAACTCCTCATGACGTCCGGGATCACATCCGGGACTCCGAACTACCTTCGTTAACCACATACTATTTCCCATAACAACTCTAGCGTCACCGAACCTTAAGTGTGTAGACCCTACGGGTTCGGGAACCATGCAGACATGACCGAGACGTTCTCCGGCCAATAACCAATAGCGGGATCTGGATACCCATGTTGGCTCCCACATGTTCCATGATGATCTCACTGGATGAACCACGATGTCAGGGATTCAAGCAATCCCATATGCAATTCCCTTTGTCTATCGGTATGTTACTTGCCCGAAATTCGATCGTCAGTATCCCAATACCTCATTCAATCTCGTTACCGGCAAGTCACTTTACTCGTTCTATAATGCATGATCCCGTGACTAACTACTTAGTCACATTGAGCTCATTATGATGATGCGTTACCGAGTGGGCCCAGAGATACCTCTCCGTCACACGGAGTGACAAATCCCAGTCTTGATTCGTGCCAACCCAACAGACACTTTCGGAGATACCCGTAGTGCACCTTTATAGCCACCCAGTTACGTTGTGACGTTTGGTACACCCAAAGCATTCCTACGGTATCCGGGAGTTGCACAATCTCATGGTCTAAGGAAATGATACTTGACATTAGAAAAGCTTTAGCAAACGAACTACACGATCTTGTGCTATGCTTAGGATTGGGTCTTGTCCATCACATCATTCTCCTAATGATGTGATCCCGTTACCAATGACATCCAATGTCCATGGTCAGGAAACCATAACCATCTATTGATCAACGAGCTAGTCAACTAGAGGCTCACTAGGGACATGTTGTGGTCTATGTATTCACACATGTATTACGGTTTCCAGCTAATACAATTATAGCATGAACAATAGATAATTATCATGAACAAGAAAATATAATAATAACCATTTTATTATTGCCTCTAGGGCATATTTCCAACAGCATCCTTCTTTTGACGAGTTGGTGTTTCTAGCCTTTTTGGTTCTGTGTGAGCTTTTTTTATCTTTTCACTTTTGGAGACTTTGAGACCTTGTTGGAACTTATTTGTTTGGTTAATAAGATGGCCGTATGCATCACG
>NC_057795.1:596861397-596879567 GCF_018294505.1 Triticum aestivum | reverse complement strand
AAAAACCCTCTCTTCCACCGCTAGTTAAGTCCTTTTGAGGGCCATGCCATTGCAGTCGGGGTTATATTGCTTGCAGTTGCAACTTTGGTGGAGGATTTCCTGCACGCTAAGAAACACAAAATAAAGGGGCAGCCAAGACAAAATAAATAAATAAAAGGGTGATTTTAATATACTTTTGTGAAGTAACATAACTACAAAATACAAAAATGAAAAGGATGAATGAACTGGGATGGCCGCTTGTACAATAACTGAGAAAATGCAAAAATAAAAAAGACGAATTAACTAGCTAGCTTTGGATTTAGACAACAAAAATTGACAAAAAAAATCCCCGCAAAGAAGCGAGAAAAAAACATAAGGCGTGACACACGGCCAATAACTAGATAACCCATGAAATACTGCAGACAGACGAGAGGGAGGCGGAGTATCTTAGCTTGGATGAACAGTAAAAATGCCCAAAAATTGTGAAAACAATTAAAATTGATTTTGTGTGGCAATGCCAAATCTTTTAGGAAAATGTGATGGAAAAAAATCAAAGAGAAAGAAAAAACTACAACCACCATAAGGTTGGATGAAGAAAGAGCAGACGACATAATCTTACTTTCTTTTTTAAATGGGAGAGAATACTATTAGACCACTGAAGATGTGGTATTATAGAGCACTAATACGATGTGTTATTTCCCCGCAAAAAATAAATACTCCCTCCGTAAAATAATAATAAGAGCGTTTAGATCACCATATTTCTTTACAAAGGGAGTAAGAGCAACTCTAGCAGGCCCCGCAAAAATACGACCCGCAAAACGCGTTTGCGGGTTTTACGGGTCAAAAACCTACGCGGCCGAGCAGAACCCGTATCTAAACCTGCATAATTTGAAAAAATTGTTTCGCGGGAGAAATTGCATGAATAGAGTTCATCACATACTACATTGTTTATGTCATACTACATAGTTCATCACAAACTACAAGCATAGTTATACTACATACTACGTTAAACTAGTACTAGGGGGTCGGATCTGACGGCGGCGAGGTCGCGGCAACTGGACGACGCCGGAGAGAAGCCGGGCGCTCAATCCTCATCGTCGGAGCTGCAGAGATCGACGTACTTCTCCGACTGCTCCTTGCGGATGCGGCGCCACTCTTTCGCCTTCTCGTTGGCGGCGACATTGTCGGCGACCGCCTGCCGCCACTCGAGGGCTTCGAGCTCCTCCTCCTCGTCCGACCACTCCCTCTTCACGGGGAGGAAGCCCGTGGCGGCGGAGGAGGAGGATCCGGCGTACGAAGAACGCGCTGAGGAGAACGACGCGCGCCGGTGGTCGTACTCCACCGTTTCGCGGCGGTCGAAGCTAGCCGGCGGAGAAAGCCCGCGGTTGGTCCACTTCTGCGCGCCGCGCTTCCTCCCGCCGTCGGACCGGACGCGCCGCTCGCGCTCCGGGTCCCTCTCCCGGCCGGAACTGCTGCCGGAGCCGCGTCCGGAGCTCCACATTCGCCCCCACATGGCGGCTGGAGGCGGGGCGGAGGGTCGCCGGCAGCGAGAAATTGGGAGAGGAGAAAGGGGAATCGGGTGGCTCGCGGCAGCGGGGGATAGGGTTTGGACCCGTAAAAGGGTCGCGGAACCACACTTATAGCGCTCAGGGGAGGGGGGGCGGTTTGCGGGCTGCGGCAAAAGTTTTTGCGGGCCGGGCAAGTATGCGGGGTCTGTTCTGGCCGCAAAATTGGTCCGAACCCGCATACTCGCCGGAATTTTTGCGGGTCATCACGTCCGCAAAATTGGCTGGAGTAATTTGTTATTGGTTCAAATAAAGTAAAAGACTTTAATCGACAAGCTAACGCACGTTGGAGATGGTACTCAAGATAAAAAAACGCACATTGGAGATACTCAAGAAGAGAAAAAACGCACGTTGGAGATGCTCCAGTCCAGGGGCGGCAGCGCGCAAACCACGATCCGTCACGTATTTCCCACTTGGTTGCTGTGCCAGGCTATCGTCACCGGTGATGGCTGAGGTAGACGGACGTGATGACCTCTCGTGGCCTACTTTTGTTCCACTCGCCAGTTGCCAAAAACCGACTTTTATTCCCCTCTGCTAATACTATGCGTGGTGTCCTTCACTCCTCCGCACACACTCTCCCCGACTCCTTCCCCCTGATCTCGGCCATGGCTCCGCCGGCGGCGGTGGCGGCGGCCGAGAAGAAGAAGACGTTCGTGCTCTACCCGTCGCTGGGCGTGGGCCACCTGAACCCCATGGTGGAGCTTGCCAAGCACCTGCTCCGCCGCGGCCACAGCGCCATCGTCGCCGTCGTCGACCCGCCGGACGGCGACCCCACCTCGGCCGCCGCGGTGGCGCGCCTCGCCGAGGCCAACCCGTCCATCGCCTTCCGGCTCCTCCCGGCCCCGGCCAGCCCGGACCCCGCCGCGCACCCCATCAAGCGCGCCCACGACACGCTCCGCCTCGCCAACCCCGTGCTCCGGGGCTTCCTGCGCGCGCTGCCGGCCCCCGCCGACGCCATCCTGCTCGACATGTTCTGTGTCGACGCGCTCGACGTCGCCGCCGAGCTCGCCCTCCCCGCCTACTTCTTCTTCGCCTCCGCCGCCAGCGACTTCGCCATCTTCCTCAATATGCCGTACCTCTACCCCGGCCTGCCGTCGTTCAAGGACATGGGCGACACGCTCGTGCACAGCCCCGGCATGCGCTCGGTGCGCGCGGTGGACATGCCGCTGTCGGTGCAGGACAAGGAGCTGGACATGACCAAAACCCGGATGTACCAGTTCAAGCGCATCGCGGAGGGGAGGGGCGTGCTGGTCAACAGCTTCGACTGGCTGGAGCCCACGGCCCTGAAGGCGCTCGCCGACGGCGTCTGCGTGCCCGGCCGGCCGACGCCGAGGGTGTTCTGCGTCGGGCCATTGGCCAACGACGGCAAGAAGAGCGGGTCCGGCGAGACGCGGCACGAGTGCCTCGCGTGGCTGGACGCGCAGCCGGAGCAGAGCGTCGTGTTCCTCTGCTTCGGCAGCATCGGCGCCGTGTCCGCGGCGCAGCTGAAGGAGATAGCTCATGGGCTGGAGAGCTCCGGCCATCGCTTCCTGTGGGTCGTACGGAGCCCACCTGCGGACCCGGCCGACGTCTTCCAGCCGCGTTCGGAGCCAGACCTGGACGCGCTCCTCCCCGAGGGGTTCATGGAGAGGACACGGGACAGAGGGATGGTGCTCAAGATGTGGGCGCCGCAGGCGGAGGTGCTGCGGCACGCCGCCACCGGCGCCTTCGTGACGCACTGCGGCTGGAACTCGACGCTGGAGGCGGTCACGGCCGGGGTGCCGATGATATGCTATCCGATGTACGCCGAGCAGGCGCTGAACAAGGTGTTCATGGTGGAGGAGATGAAGATCGCCGTGCCGTTGGAGGGGTACGAGAAGAGAATGGTGAAGGCGGAGGAGATAGAGGCCAAGGTGAGGCTGGCGATGGAGACGGAGGAAGGGAGGAAGCTCAGGGAGACGCTTGCGACGGCGAGGAAGATGGCGTCGGACGCGGTCGGCGACGGCGGGTCTTCTGAAGTGGCATTCGCCGAGTTCTTGAGGGATTTGGAGAAGAGCAGCATGGAGAATGGGGGATGCAACAATTGATTAAGCTGGATGACAGATGTAGTACTCTGGAAGGAAGGAATGGAAGTAACAACTTGCAGAATTCTTCAGATAATGCAGATTTTCTCAGCAGCATGAGAGAAAATTATGACTTTGCATTACTGTATCCAATGCAGCAGGGCTCAGTGCTCAATCAAAATATTATATCAATCAAATTGAATAATGTCGGCACCAAATCATCAGAGGTTCTTGTTACAGCAGTTCATTGTGACTGGACTGTTTCTTTCTTTCAAGACTGTTCATCGTGACTGTCAATTCTGAACAGATGCATTGATTATTACCGTGACATATTGTCATAAAGCTTGCAGTTTTCGCAGCTTAACTTTGGAATTTGGAAGCAAAACTAGCTATGGCACGCCATTTGAGAGCAAAGCAGCTAATCTGCACAGCATAACTACTAGTATTACCACCTCCTGTAAGCCTGTAAAATCACAAACATGTACTAGTTCGTACTTCAGACTAGGAGAGGGTAGGTTGATGCAAACCTTCAAAATCACACAATTCCAAGACCAATATTGTTGCCATCTTCTGTGCTTGGTCACTCCGGGTAGCCTCTTGATTCCTTCAATAAAACTCAAAGAACACCATCTCCGACGGTCCCCTGTTTGCTTGCGATTCCACAGCCTTCTCATTCGCCAATGGCAGCCTCACTAGACCAATGCCTTTGTTAGTAGATCTGCAGTTAGCTAGGTGCACAATTCTTAACAAATACACTAAGAGCCTATCACTGTCTCAGCGGTCTCTTTTTTCAGGTAGCAGGACTATGAGTATGGCCTGCTTCTCATTAAACCAAATGGTAACCAGGTTTTGCTGGATGTGCCAGCTTACAATATAACATCAGGATAAAATGCAATAGACCAAACTCCCACAGCCACACAGGGCTAGAACCGCACACCAGCAAAAGTAGAAAAAAAAAAGACAGTAAAGCAAAGGGCAGAACAACAAAATCCAGGATCTTCAACTGGCCAAGAGATCAGCGCAGCGCAGTATCCGCAGGCAGCGTCGACATTGTTGAAGAACAAGATCTCCTGCTTCCTTGTCCACAGAACCTGCCAATGCTGCAAGAAGATCACCCGACGCGTTCAAAATAAGTTTGTCCGAGTTGTCCATAAGATCCACCAAACACCCATTCAAGACATTTTTCACCTTGATTTTCCACATTTTTTTCAGGTGTCACACCTGCACCTGCAAGTGCCACGGTGGACCTGAGTAGCCAATAGGAAAGGGGGAGACAAGTCATCGCTGGCCAGATCAGCAGTGGGGCCAAGTCGAGAGTAGCTATATTACCAGCCCCTGCGTGGGCGAGAGGGGTATGCGTGTGTTGTGTGATCACTCTGTCATCTCTCCCCTGTATTCTGAACTTTCCTCTCCTGCAAGTAAAGCTACTTTCCCTTCCCTGAATCTCATCCCCTTTTCCCCTCTCGTGCGATCTGATCATCATCGGGTCGTCACAACTGGTTATCAGAGCCTTTTCCGATCCCGGCCGATTTGGTTTCCGCTCTAATTGATCTGTAACATCCACCGCTTGGGTGTTGAATTGCTTCGGCAAATCGACAGAAAATCCCAAGAGGGGTTAGATCGATGGAGCAGGCACGGCGCCATCTTCCAAACCCTCGGCACAGACCAAGCATATCCTAATCGCCATGGCGGAATCGTCGGAGGAGCTCAAATCCATGCTCTCGTCCCTGCTCACCCGCTTCGACGAGAGCAAACTCGCCGGCGACAAGCAAGCGGAGGCGCAGATCGCCTTCAACAAGCAGGTCTCTGTCGACCTCGCTCACCTGCGCCGGCAGGTGGACCTGACGCAGGCCGACGTCGACGAAGTGCGTCAACAGCGCGACACCGCACCACCACCCGCGACCTCGCCGCGCGGCCGACCACCAAGTACACCCCGGGGCGGCCCACTCACCGGCTCCTCCGCGGCACCGGCGGATCCACACGCGCCACAACCTCGCCTCGTCAACAACGGTCCTCCTCTGCTTCAACTCCGACACGGCGGGGGGCGCGCGGACGGCCCACACCACGGCGACTTCGCTACGGGCCACCACGACACTGAGATGCCACGGCAAGAGGACTATTTCACCAAGCCGCCCAAACATGATTTCCCAAGGTTCGACGGCTCCGCTCCGTACCTATGGATCGATCGATGCGTTGCCTACTTCAAGCTGTACCGCGTTCCACCACACAACTGGGTGACCACGGCGACGCTGTACATCGAAGGACAGGCAGCTCACTGGCTTCAGGCGTACCGTCAGGCTCATCGCGCACTAGGATGGGACGCCTTCTATGCGGCGATCCGCGAAGAATTTGGGGCGGACGAGTTCGAGCTGGAGATGAATCAGCTTCTGCATCTGCGGCAAACCGGCACGGTGGCAGAGTATCGAGCGGCTTTCGAAGCCCACATGTACCTACTACTCGCCCTCGACGCCTCGCTGAGCCCGTGCTTCTTCGTCACCCAGTTCCTCCTCGGACTGCAGGACGATCTGCGCGCCGCGGTACGTCTTCAGGCTCCGACCAGCATCACACGTGCCTCGGTACTGGCCCACATCCAGGAGGAAGAAATCGATGTTCGCCGCCCACGCCCTCGACTGATTCCAGCCGGACGGCCCCCGCCTCTGCCCACAATGATTCCACCGCGGCCACCAGCAGCGGCAGCAGCGGCTCGGCCGGCCAACGACGAGTTCGCCCGCGAGCGCCAACTCCTCGACTTCCATCGCGCCAACGGGCTCTGTTTCAAGTGCGGCGACAGATAATCCCGCGAGCACCGTTGCAAGCAGCAGACGCAGTTGCTCACCATTCAAGTGGGCGACTACGGCGAGGTACTCACTGACGATGCGGTGCACGCACTTGACCTGTTGGACGCACCTGCACCGGAGCAACCCGCACCGGAGTGTTGCCTCATCTCCACCCACGCGGTCTCTGGCGGGGACTCGCCGCGCACGATCCGCCTTCGAGCCATGGTGGGAAAATCAGGTGATGTTGCTGCTTGTGGACTCGGGCAGTACACACAACTTCATATCACAGGCGTTCGCGGAACGGATCAAGGCCACAAGCACGCCCTTGCCGCCCGTGGAGGTGCGCGTCACCAATGGGGAGCGCCTGGTTTGTGACAGCATGATTCCGGCTGTCCAGTGGTGGTGCCAAGGACACACATTCAACACGAACATGCGCCAGCTTGCGCTCGGGGCGTACGACGGCATGCTGGGCATGGACTGGCTCGAACAAAACAGTCCCATGAACTGTCACTGGCTGGACAAGACCATTTCCTTCGCGCATCAGGGCGAGACTGTGACATTGCAAGGTGTTCGTCCCAAGGGCACCACTACCAACATCGACTACATCGAGCCGGATCAGTTCGCCAAGTGGCACGCCGGGAACGATATCTGGTACATGGCGGTCGTGGACTGGCGCGCACCGAGCGGAGACAAGGACAAGCCCCCTCCCCCAGCAGTGCAAGCGGTCCTCGACGACTTTGCCAACGTGTTTGGCGAACCCAAGAAGCTGCCACCACACCGGCAGTACGATCATGCAGTCACTCTGGTGGACGGCGCACCACCGGCGAACGGTCGCCCGTACCGATACTCACCGCTGCAAAAGGACGAGATCGAACGACAAGTCGAAGAAATGCTGCAGTCCGGCGTCATCACCCACAGCGTGAGCCCCTTCGCAGCACCAGTCCTCCTCGTCAAGAAGAAGGACGGGACCTGGCGTTTCTGCATCGATTACAGGCGACTCAACGACATCACCATCAAGAATCGGTTTCCCTTGCCGATCGTCGACGAGCTCCTCGATGAACTGGCCGGCGCGGCATATTTCTCCAAACTCGATCTCCGCGCCGGCTATCACCAAATCCGTATGCGAGAAGAGGATGAGCACAAGACAGCGTTTAAGACACACCACGGCCATTTTCAGTTCCGAGTGATGCCGTTCGGCCTGACGAACGCACCGGCAACCTTCCAGTGTCTGATGAACGCGATCTTCGGCAAGCACGCGGGCAAGTTCGTCATCATCTTCCTCGACGACATCCTGGTCTTCAGCGGCACCTTAGAAGAGCACGTGGAGCATCTGCGGCAAGTGTTCGAGCTTCTTCGTCAGCATGAGCTGTTCGTCAAGGCCTCGAAGTGTTCATTCGCGCAGGACAACATCGAATACTTGGGGCACATCATCTCCAAGGAGGGAGTGGCCACGGACGCCGACAAGACGCAGGCGATGCTGCAGTGGCATATGCCCACGACGGCCACTGAGCTCCGCGGGTTCCTCGGCCTAACTGGCTACTATAGAAAGTTCGTAGAGCGCTATGGCATTATTGCCAAGCCGCTCACAAACTTACTGACAAAGAAGGGCTTCGCGTGGTCAGAACAGGCGCAGACGGCATTCGATCTGCTCAAACGCGCCATGGCAAGCACACCGGTTCTTGCTCTGCCTGACTTTGATAAGCCGTTCGTCGTCGAGACCGACGCGTGTGACACTGGCATCGGCGCGGTGCTTGTCCAGGAGGGTCATCCAGTGGCATACTTCAGCAAGGCACTAGGTGTTCGAAACCAGAAACTGTCTGCATACGAAAAAGAGTTTCTTGCAGTGATGATGGCAGTGGAGAAGTGGCGTGCCTACCTTCAGCGCGGGCCTTTCACCATCCTCACAGATCACAAAAGCCTGTCAAATTTGGGGGATCAGCAACTGGAGACGGATCTGCAACGCAAGGCTATGTCCAAACTGGTGGGGCTGCAGTTCACATTCCAGTACAGGAGAGGAGCAGAAAACGGCGCAGCTGACGCTCTGTCTAGGGTGGGCGCTGCACTGAGCGTGGCCGCGCTCTCCCTCTGCCAGCCAGCTTGGGTGCAGGAGGTCGCCAATTCTTACGCGACGGATGCCATAGCGCAGGAGATGCTCTCCCGCCTCGCCATTCACAGTCCAGACGAGGAGGGGTTCGAGCTGCACAAGGGATTGATTCGCCGCGGCAACCGGCTCTGGATCGGCGGCAACACGGCGCTCCGCACCAAGATGATCAGCGCGTTCCACGACAGCGCGGTGGGGGGCCACTCCGGCATCACCGCCACGCACCAGCGTGTCAAGAAGCTCTTCCTCTGGCCTGGGCAGAAGCGCGACGTCGACGACTTTGTCAAGCAGTGCCTGGTGTGTCAGCAGGCCAAGCACGAGCACTGCCGGCCGCCCGGGCATCTGGCTCCATTGCCTGTTCCCACGGCACCCTGGTAGGAGCTCACGATGGACTTTGTCGAGGGACTGCCTACCTCAGAAGGTTACAACTCCATCATGGTGGTCGTCGATCGTCTTACCAAGTTTGCCCACTTCATCCCTCTTCGTCACCCATTCAACGCAACAAAGGTGGCGCGAGCATTCTGGGACAACATCGTCAAGCTCCATGGCGTGCCAAACTCGATCGTCTCCGACCGCGATCGCATCTTCACCAGCGCGCTCTGGCGCGAGCTGTTCGCGGCCGCGGGCACCAAGCTGCTGTACTCTACGGCGTACCACCCGCAGACGGACGGCCAAAGTGAGCGGGTCAACCAATGCCTGGAGATGTACCTGCGCTGCGCGATCCACGACGACCCCCATCACTGGCGCCGGTGGCTTCCGGCCGCTGAATTCTGGTACAATTCCTCCTTCCACGCCTCCCTTAACTGCACCCCGTTCAAGGCATTGTATGGCACCGAGCCCAATTTGGGGGCCACGGCGCTCTGGGACGACAAGCCGGCGCCGGTCCTCGACAACGAGCAATGGGACTGGGGCGCGCACACCGCCCGCCTCCGTGATCAACTGCTGCAAGCTCAACGACGTTTCAAGAAGAAGGCCGACCGCCACCGCATGGAACGAAGCTTCCAGGTTGGCGAGGACGTGCTCCTGAAGCTTCAGCCGTACACACAGTCCTCCGTCGTCAATCGACCCTGCGCCAAGCTGGCCTACAAATTCTTCGGGCCATTCAAGGTGGAGGCCAAGATCGGGACTCCCGCCTACAAATTGATCCTGCCGCCGGACAGTCGCATCCACAACGTCTTCCATGTCTCCCAACTGAAGCCGTACACGCCCAACTACACCCCTGTCTTCGCCGAGCTGCCCAAGCCACCGGATCTGTCCATGGTGGAGACGGGCCCGTGGAGATCCTCGACAGACGCATGGTGAAGCGAGGCAACGCAGCATTGGTGCAGATTCAAGTGCGCTGGAACTCCGCTTCGCCCGCAGCAGTGACATGGGAAGACTACGAGACGCTAAAGCTTCGTTTTCCGGCCGCCGCAATCTGGCAGGGATCGGCCGGAGCGCCAGGTGACGCTCCTTCTGATGGAGGGGGAAATGTCACACCTGCACCTGCAAGTGCCACGGTGGACCTGAGTAGCCAATAGGAAAGGGGGAGACAAGTCATCGCTGGCCAGATCAGCAGTGGGGCCAAGTCGAGAGTAGCTATATTACCAGCCCCTGCGTGGGCGAGAGGGGTATGCGTGTGTTGTGTGATCACTCTGTCATCTCTCCCCTGTATTCTGAACTTTCCTCTCCTGCAAGTAAAGCTACTTTCCCTTCCCTGAATCTCATCCCCTTTTCCCCTCTCGTGCGATCTGATCATCATCGGGTCGTCACACAAGGAGTCCACACTCCCAGAAAAGTCAGCAATGGACACATGGACTAGAAGTCTAGAAGTATAAATATTATTGTTAGTTAAACTCCACTACACTTTTGTCAGCCCAATTCTGCAGGTATACGGGCTGAAGCAAAGACATAAATTCCCCCCACATTCGAGTTCTGAACTCCCGAAAGCTCGTTTGAAATGAATATCCCGGCAGTGGGTCTCTAAATCATAAGCCTTAGCTGCCGAGATATCAGGATCAGAAGCCACAAGGAACAGTTCAGGGAATTTGATTTTCAAAGTAGTATCGCCAAGCCAAACATCTAGCCAGAACCTGACCTGTCTCCCATTGCCAACCACAAAAACTTCCCCCCACTGAAACCAGTGTCTGATCTTTCCCAAACCATTTCAAAGCTGCGATCCTTTCTTAACAGGCATAAAAATGAAATAACCATCAGGCAAGTATTTCTTCAGAAAAAATTGTTGCCACAAAGAATCATTAGGCTCATTCAAAAGTTTGCGAATCCATTTCATCAACAGAGATGTGTTCATAAACCTTATGTAAATGTTTGCTGGTGCCGTGAGCCCTCCTACTCATGCGGTGAGATCCATTTCAGCAACAGAGTAGTCTCTAAAAGCTTTCAAAAGGGGCAAGTCAAACAGAAACATGTTTCAGTATAGCTTATATGCTCCACAAAACAAACTAAAGCTATACCAACATACCAATGAAAATGGTTTGCGCGGATAATAGGAGGCCAAGAAAAGACTAAAGGGGCAATGCAATGGACAAAAACTGACATGGAAAAACAACTCCATTTAAGTAGTTGGTTTACCTGAGTTCTTCCAAGAAAAGAACATCATGAGTAGGTTGTGCTTCCGTATTTAGGCGCTTACTGTGATTTCGCATTTCAGCGTCATGAGTAGGAGGGCTCATGCCACCAGTAAAATTAAAATAATAGCCATAGTCCACAGAAATTCATCAAGGAAGCATGGGCCAAGTAAAACAGTCATATGTACTGTCAATTCTGTATAAGTACAACATAACTGAGGAAAGCTTCAGTTTGAATTCAGAAGCAGAGCTATGAAATCATTTCAATAATATATATTGCTGAAGCAGCTATTATAACTTTCAGCACAAGCACAAGTTCATACTTCAGGGTGGGAATTGATTCAAACCATTAGAATCACACATTCCAACACCAATCCTGTACCTATCTTGTGTGCTTTGATTATGTAGAGAGCTTCGAATCCTTCAAGAACTCGGCGAACGCCAACCGCGACGGCCCGCTGTCTGCCAGCGCTTCGGCAGCCTTCTCCTTGGCCAATGCCAGCCTCTCCCTCAGCTTCTCCCCTTCCTCTGACCCCATCACCAGCCTCACCTTCTTCTCCACCTCCCCGGCCTTCACAAGCTGCTCGTCGTACCCCTCCATCACCACTCCGACCTTCAGCTCGTCCACCACGAACACCTTGTTCAGCCTCTGCTCCGCGTACTGCGGCCAGCACAGCATCGGCACCCCGGCCGACGCCGCTTCCAGGACGGAGTTCCACCCGCAGTGCGTCACAAACGCGCGGGTGGCGGCGTGCCGCAGCACCTCCACCTGCGGCGCCCACATCTTCAGCACCATCCCCCTGTCTCGTGTCCTCTCCGTGAACCCCTCCGGGAGGAGCGCGTCCATGTCTGGCTCCGGACGCGGCAGGAAGAATTTGGCCGGGTCAGCCGGAGGGGTACGCACGACCCACAGGAAGCGGTGGCCGGAGTTCTCCAGCCCGTGCGCTATCTCCTTCAGTTCCGCCGCCGACACGGCGCCCATGCTGCCGAAGCAGAGGAACACCACGCTCCGCTCCGGCTGCGCGTCCAGCCATGACAAGCACGCGTGCCGCTCGCCTTGCGCCGCCGCCGAGTCCGAGACGATCAGCGGCCCGATGCAGTACACCGGCGGGGTCGGGCGGTCGGGGACGCACACGCCCTCCCTGAGCGCCCCCACGGCCCTCGCCTCCAGCCACTCGTAGGTGTTGACCAGCACGCCCCTGGCCTCCGGGATGCGCCCGTAGTGCCCGATCCTGATGGTGCAGATCGGGTCCGCGCGGTCCATCACGGTGTGCGGCATGTCGGTCGCCGGGATCGGCGGGACACCGGGGAAGCGGAGGGGCGCCTTGCCCATGTCCTTGAAGCTCCCCTCCGTGGTGGCGAAGTGGTGGGGCAGGTGGAGGAACGCCGCGAGGTCGCCGGCGGAGGAGGTGTAGTAGATGTACGCCGGGACGCCGGTCTGCGCGGCGGCGTCGAGGGAGTCGATGCAGAAGAGGTCGAGGACGAGCGCGGCGACGGAGGGGAGGGAGCGGAGGAAGGCGAGCAGGGACGGCACGGTGAGGCGGAGCAGGTCGAGCATCTGCAGGAAGGGGTGGGGATTGGGGTCAGGGTAGTCCGGGGGCGGGAGGTGGTGGAAGGCGATGGAAGGGTTGGCGGCCTCGAGGTCGGCGACGGCGGAGGCGGTGGAGGAGAAGAAATCGGCGGTGGATGCCGGCGGGGTCGGGACGGCGATGACCACGGGGACGCCGCGGCCGAGGAAGAGCTTGGCGAGCTCCACCATGGGGATGAGGTGGCCCACGCCCAGGCAGGCGTGCAGCACCACGGTGGGATTGGGGTTGGCCGCCTCCATTAGCGACCCGCCGATGCCGATGAGCTGATGAACAGTAGAAGTGTAGGAGACTAAGGAGACGATACTCCGTTTGTGGAATCGAGACTAGAGCCGCTTTATGCGGGGATTTGGCCCATGCTTTCCATATGTTGTGTGTTTCACGGATTATGGCCCATTAAGGAGCTAGAAAAGGTTCACTCTACAATGGCCTCTAGTCTCTAGGCTATAATGTACTCCCTCCGTTCCTAAATACTTCCTCCGTTCCTAAATATTTGTCTTTTTTGAGATTTTAATAAGTGACTACAAAGAAGCAAAATGAGTGAATTCACACTCTAAAATATGTCTATATACATTCATATGTGATAGTCCATTTGAAGTCCCTAGAAAGAAAAATATTTAGGAACGGAGGGAGTATAAGTTTTTCTAGAAATTTTATTATGGACTACATATGGATGTATATAGACATAGTTTAGAGTGTAGGTTTATTCATTTTGCTCCGTATATAGTCTCTTATTGGAATATCTAAAAAGACTTATATTTAGGAACGGAGGGAGTAATAAGTTTTGCGGTTATACTCCCTCCTTCCCATTTTGTAAGGCGCCAAAACTTTTCGCACGATAATTAGCGTACGATGGTTGTTACTGAGTCGTCATATGGTTACAGGATTCATCCACGATCGTGTTAAAAAACACAAGGATCTTCCACGATCTCATCTTTTTTGTTTTTTGAGACAATCCACAATTTCATCTGTTTTCTTTAGGGTAACTAGCGATTTTATTGAAGGTTCACAAATAAGCGGGATACAAGCAACATCCGGTAAAAACCCTAGCCACACATGGTGACCCATTGAAAGTGAGCAACTCCTTTTGCGAAAGAGTGGGCTTCAAAATTATTTTCCCTAAACTCAAAACAGAAACCCGCCAAAAAGAAATTTGTACTACTAAGATGAATGTCTTTCAGAACTTGTGCATATGAAGGCGAAGCTCCCTTCTTGATGTTTGTAATGACCAATTGCAGTCCTAAGCAACTACTAGTTTCCGAATATTAAGATCTTGTGCCAGAGCTAACGCTTGGCAACATGCATGAGCCTCCGGTGTAGCTGGATCGACAAGGTCATCAAACACAGCAACAAAATTATAAGTGCCGCTGCAACTCCTTTGTTCCCAAGGTGCAAAATTCTTCCATCTACATTTGCCTTTGCAGCATCTTCAATAGGAGTTGTCGATCTCCTAGTCTTCGGTCTTCTCACAACAGGAACATGTAATCTGCGCTCGAAAATTGGCAATCTCTGATTCTTCGAGGTATTTGTTTATGAAGGACATAGTTGACGGGGGACTTCGAAATTGTTCGTCGTCAATTGCCCATCGCCTGGCCCACCAAATTGTCCACATGATGATTAGAACTCTCACAAAATCTTCATGTTTCAGCATATCGAAAAGCCAAAAGAGCCATAGCTTCGGATCTTCACTCCTATTTGAGATCACATGTTCAAGCACATCTTCATCTCCAAGAGCCCACACACATTTCGCCATCCGGCAACTGATAGTGAATGTCGCCATGAATCAGCATCAGAAAGTCGCCACGGTATCATCTAATATGGGTGGTTGACCGATCCAGGAAAGCAGCGAACGGTCCAGCTCCATCGAGCGCAGAAAGAGGAGGCCCAAGTGCACAAACTCCACATTGTCTAACCGCATGGACCAAGTGCACAAGCTCCATCGCATCAGTTAAAAAACTAACTACACACCAGATTGCCTAAAAAAACTGTATAGAAGATATTTGTGCGGGTTGAGAGGTTTAGGTGCCTCAGATTTTGGGGATTTATGCAAAAGGTTAGACTCCACATTGTTTAAGACGGTTACTAGTCTCTGCTCAAGCTTAATCTCTAGGAGAATATAGTGGAACCTGCCCACGCATGCATAACTCATCAATTATATTACTATAACCTCGACTAATAAAGGAAACCGAATATGCACAAGACAGTAACACTCACTTGAATTCGTAAGGGAAGAGTATTATAGCTTTGTTTTGATTTAATACAAACGATTGTAGCAGCTCGGCCTCGGTTTCTTTGGCCTGAGATTTAACCATATATGCATCTATGAGATTTGTGTTAATGAACCCAAATCACCGATTTGTTTTTTCTTCAATTCGGCGATCTTCAATATGCATAATATAGTGAGAATAATTAAAAATACATGCAATGAAAGAGCTGACCTATATATAGAGACTTAATGACAGAAGTAGTACTACTTACAGGCAGTAGCAAGTGATCATTAACTTATCGAGGGCCTTTAGATTGAAAAACTCGAAGAACTCCTCAAATGGAACATTCAACAGTTCAATTCCAATGAGGTCATGCTCCTCTCTAACTCTCAGCGTCAAAATATTCCTCCCCCCAGACTCTCTGCAGGTTTTCATATACCAATCATGAAATCTTCGCAGCATCGTTGTTAGAGATCTTTCATCTTTGACAAGAGGCTTCCCGTACACGTATTTGTGTTCGTCCACCTCCAAGAAATCAAAATGTGCATCATCGGCCAGGTAATCTCCAAGATCGTTATAACCGGGCACCGTCCCACCCGTATGATTCACGACGATGCTAGACACCTAGAGCGGGGGCAACAATTGGTTCGCTTATTCGCCGAGCTGGGCAACTTTTTTCCCAGCTCGTCGTTCTGCTAACCTTTGACCACTGACAGTACTTCCCGACCGCTCCGCTTCGATAAATGACTTTGTAAGAATGCGCTCATAGTTGTCTTTCACAGGAGACTTTGGTGGTTTCGTCAGGGCAGCCAGAGTACGCTTCGCTTTTACCAGATCTATCTTCTCCTCCGGAGGTGGTTTTTTCTTTGCTTTGACCCCTTCAAAGAAGTTGGTCACTTCGGCTTGCACGATCTTCGCATTTTCCTCCTGGCTCCTCTCGTATGGTAAGTTCTCTCGAGTCTTCAGAGAATGACCGTATCTGTATTGCCTGCCTCTGGCTGTAATGCTAGATGCCGGAGCAGACGGAGCGGCTGCGGTTGTTTTTCCTTTCTTACGAGGCGGAGGAGAAGGACGACGCGCCGGAGCAACCGGAGCGGCGGCTGGTCTCTTCCGCCCTTGTTGACGAGGCGGAGAAGGAGGAGGCTGGCTGCTCGGGCGCACCGGCGCAGGCAGAGAAGGTGGCGGAGTGCCGCCACACGCCGGAGAAGGAGGCTGAGTGTCCTGATCACTCATCGGAGGAGGCGGAGGAGGAGGCGGAGTGCCCTGACTCGCCGGAGGAGGAGGAGGAGGCGGAGGTGTCCAGTTCGGAAGGTTGATGAGCTCCTTCCACCATAGGCATGGAGTCTTCAGAGAAGCACCCAGCCGAATCTCCCCTTCACCCGTAGGGTGGTCAAGCTGAAGGTCCTCAAATCCATCCGTTATTTGATCCACCATCACCCTAGTATATCCTTCTGGAATCGGCTGGCCGTGGTAGGTTGAGCCAGGTTCATTAGGTATAACAGAGCCAACAACCGCCTTGACTTTCAATGTCATCCATCGCGTCATAAGGTGGCAATGTTGAGACTCCGTGATAGCATCCACGGGGTAGCTAGCAGGAGCCGTGAAGACAGTATCCAGCTGCTGAGTCTGCTCGGTGGAAGCCACGCTGCTTCTCCACTGAGATGGCGGGGTAGCTTCTGGGGAAGCTTCGGCGGGTCGTTTGCTGCGATCTGCTTCTCGTTCCTCTAGCCCTTGTACCCTTTCGTGCAGCGCCTGCAGTTGGCTATGCTCCACTTTCTTCCTCCTCTCCTGGGTTTTGTAACCACCTGCGTCCGGAAAGCCAGCCTTCCACGGAATAGAGCCTGGCGTGCCTCGTGTCCGTCCAGGGTGCTCAGGATTCCCGAGGGCCATTGTGAGCTCGTCCTTCTCTCTATCTGGAACGAACGTCCCTTGCTGCGCTTTCTCGATATACTCCTTAAGACTCATGACGGGTATTCGCAGTTCCTTTTCCGTCCAAACGCACTTCCCTGATACAGGGTCCAAGGTTCCACCAACCCCGAAGAACCAAGTCCGGCAACGGTCTGGCCAGTTCAATGTCTCTGGTTCGACCCCTTTAGCAATCAGGTCATTCTCATCCTTGTCCCACAAAGGTCGGGCTTTGAGGTAACCACCTGACCCCGTGCGATGGTGATGCTTCTTCTTTGCAGCATTAATCTTGTTTTTCGCTGACATCTTCTTACTCTTTTCCGATGTCTTGTGGGCCACAAATGCGGGTCATTGATCTCTGATCTTCTCATACTTTCCGATGAATTCTGGTGTCTTTTCTTTGTCGACAAACATTTTCAGCTCATTCTTCCACCTCCTGAATAGTTATGCCATCTTCTTAAGAGCATGAGACTTGATCAATTGCTCTTTAACTGGCTTCTCTGGATCCTCCTCTGGCGGTAGGGTGAAATTTGCCTTAAGCGTTCTCCAAAGATCTTCTTTCTACATATCGGAGACATAAGACACCTCAGGGTCTTCCTTCTTAGGCTTTAACCATTGCTGGATACTGATCGGGATCTTGTCCCTAACAAGAACCCCGCACTGAGCACGAAATGCATCCCTTCTCCGGATGGGTTCAATTGGCTTGCCATCGCGCGCGATTGCTGTGATCTCAAACCTTTAATCCGAGCGCAACTTTTTCTTCGGGCCTCGTTTCTTTGATGAAGTTGAGCTCGGTCCGGAGGGCTAGAGAAAAGAAGAAAGACGAGAGTTAATTAATATGTGTACATATGAAAATAATGAATGCATCAATTAGCTAGTCATCACGGGCTTAACTAATATATATATATACCTGTCCGGACTCGGTTCGGTCACCGGAGCCATCATGAACATAACCCTCTTCTTGTACTGGCATTAATGGGTCACCGGAGCCATCATAATCATAGCCTTCTTCACTACCCCGTCCTTCCTGCCATCGGTGTCGTTGAGAAACGACGCAATGACATCACTTCCTTGTGCGATTATGTCCCCCAACATCGCTTCTGTTGCTTCGTCTCGGGGGTGCTCCATAGTTTCTGCAAATATTTACAACATGTCAATTATTATTCAAACATGACAGATGGGTATATATTAGTGGCAAACGTAGAACTATCTAGCTAATCACAATAAGGAATCATATTAGTGGCCTTGACGCTGCTTCTCTAGGGTTTGGGGTGGCCTCGACAACACTTCAAGGGTTTGGGGTGGCCTGGACACAACGCTTCAAGGGTTTGGGTGTCCTCGACGACAACGCTCTTTTAACTTGGTAAATTTGGGTGGCCTCGAGAGAGTTTGTCGGGTAAGGGCGCGGCGGGAGGGGGTAGGAGACCAATATCTTTTTTCT
>NC_057795.1:596858601-596860886 GCF_018294505.1 Triticum aestivum | reverse complement strand
TAGAGGAGTAGAAGAAAAACGTCTTCCACTCCTCTATTCCTTCTTCTTCTCCTTTTTTTCCTTCTTCTTCCTCTTCTTATTTTTTTCCGACGTCCCCCTCATGTAAATGCGGTGGAAACACTTTATGAAAATGCGGTGGTGGCCGAGCCGGGCGGTTTTCTTTTCCTTCTTCATTTTTTCCTTCATTTTTTCTTATATGTTTGTTTTCGTTTTCACTCTACATTTTCCTAATCATATAAATTAACTACACATATAAATAATATATATATAAACATATTTTTATGAATAAATATAATTACACATCTGAAATTTTCCTAATCTTAATACTAAACTAAACTAAAATAATCTATATATATATATATGAACATATACATAAATTGACAAAAAATACATAAATTGACAAAAAAAATACATTTATGAAAAAAATACTATGCACATGTACACGCATATATACACATACAAACACATATACACAAAAAATACAAAAAATGCTATGAAAAATGCAGGGCAGGGGCGGCGGGGCGGTGCGCGGCGCCAGCTCAGGGCAGGGGCGGCGGCGCGGCGGCCGTGCAGGACAGAGGCACAGGGGCGCGGGACAGGAGGGGCGCGGGAGCAGGTTGTGCTCACAGGGGGCAGCGGCGACGGCGAAGGTGAGTAGCCTGACTGCGTCGATGGCGGCGGTGACGCCGAAGGCGAGCATCCTGACGGCGTCGGTGGCGGCAGCGACGGCAAGGTGGAGCAGGGACGTCGGGCGGCGACGACGAGGAGGAGGAGCAGGGGGCGTCGGGGGAGAAGTGGGGGATTTGGCGAAACTGCTAAGTGCTGCTTATATATCAAAGCCTTTAGTCCCAGTTGGTGGCACCAACCGGGACGAATGCACCCCTTTAGTCCTGGTGGTGCCACCAACCGGGATCAAAGGCCTCTTTTCAGCAGCCCAAAGGGCGGGAAGCAGAGGGCTTTGGTCCCGGTTGATGGCACGAACCGGGAATAAAGGGTGGGCATTGGTACCGGTTGGTGCCACGAACCGGTACCAATGCACCCCCTTTAGTCCCGATTGGTGCCACCAACCGGGACCAAAGGCCCCTATGTTGCCCGCGTCGCGGTCAAAGTCTAGTCCTACCTCGCTAGTTGAGAGGGGCACGCAGCGGTTTATAAGCCCCACTGCCGCACCCCTCTCGAGCTCCTTTGTACTACAGGCTTACGGGCCTACTTGCTACTTCTATGCTTGTTGGGCCTTCTGGGCCTACTGCGGGCCTGAATCCTGGCCCATGGATGGGTTTCTAGTCGTATTCAGGCCGTGGTGGCCCAGTTGGTGGGAAATTTTTAATTTTTTCCAGTTTTTTTGTTTTCCTTTTGCTATTTTTTTGTTTCTACTTACAACAAGATACTTATTTATTTTAGTTTATTTTGTTTGTAATTACTTATTAATTTTATTTTATGATAATTCTTTTTGCTATTAAAGTTTCTAACAAAAAAAGGTTCTTTATGAAAGTTCTTTTTGCTTTTAATGATTTTGAACAGAAAATACTTTGATAATTTTAGTTGCATCAATTTTATATAATTTTAGTTTCAATAATACTAGAGGTTGCTTATAATGTTTTGAACAGAAAATACTTTGATAATTTTAGTTTCATAAATTTTATTTATGTTATTAAACTTTATTTTTTTATTTTATTTTGTTTCTACTTATCTATTTTATTAAAGTTTATATTATTTTGTTTCAAATTACTTATTTATTTTATTTTATTTTGTTTCTGACTTCATTTGTATTTTTTCATGCATTTACTTATTATTTTGAACTATAAGACCATGAAATTGAAAAGCATTTGAAATGAACTCTAAAAATGTTCCAAGTTGACATGGTATCATCATTTCACCCACATAGCATGTGCAAGAAATTACACAGGCTTACGGCAAAAACTAGATGCACTTCGTCTACAAAATAGACAATCTCCTTCGAAGTATCATGGTTTCATACGGAAACTCGTCTGTAACAAAGGGATTTCATTTTTTTGAACTTATTTGAACTCCATAGTTTTTCTGTGTTCAAAATGCACTATTCAAAGCCACATCATCAATTTACAACCCTCTCCGATTTCATTTGTTATTTTTCATGCATTTACTGATTATTTTGAGCTATAAGACGATGAAATCGAAAAGCATTTGAAATGAACTCTGAAAAGGTTCCAAGTTGGCATGGTATCATCATTTCACCCACATATCATGTGCAAGAAAGTACAGAGGCTTACGACAAAAAAGGATGCACTTCGTGTACAAAACAGACA
>NC_057795.1:596847864-596858176 GCF_018294505.1 Triticum aestivum | reverse complement strand
ACAAAGGGATTTCATTTTTTTGAACTTATTTGAACTTCATAGTTTCTCTGTGTTCAAAATGCACCATTCAAATCCACATCATCTATTTACAACCCTTTCCGACTTCATTTGTTATTTTTCATGCATTTACTGATTATTTCGAGCTATAAGACCACGAAATTGAAAAGCATTTGAAGTGAACTCTAAAAAGGTTCCAAGTTGGCATGGTATCATCATTTCACCCACATAGCATGTGCAAGAAAGTACAGAGGCTTACGACAAAAACTGGATGCACTTCGTGTACAAAACAGACAATCTCCTTCGAAGTATCAGGGTTTCATACGGAAATTCGTCTGTTACAAAGGGATTTTATTTTTTTGAACTTATTTGAACTCCATAGTTTTTATGTGTTCAAAATGCACCATTCAAAGTCACATCATCAATTTACAACCTTTCTGACTTCATTTGTTATTTTTCATGCATTTACTGATTATTTTGAGCTATAAGACCATGAAATTTAAAATCATTTGAAATGAACTCTGAAAAGGTTCCAAGTTGGCATGGTTGTTGGGGAACGTAGCAGAAATTCAAAATTTTCCTACGTGTCACCAAGATCTATCTAAGGAGAAACCAGCAACGAGGGGAAGGAGAGTGCATCTACATACCCTTGTAGATCGCTAAGCGGAAGCGTTCAAGAGAACGGGGTTGAAGGAGTCGTACTCGTCGTGATCCAAATCACCGGAGATCCGAGTGCCGAACGGACGGCACCTCCGTGTTCAACACACGTACAGCCCGGTGACGTCTCCCACGCCTTGATCCAGCAAGGAAAGAGGGAGAGGTTGAGGAAGACTCCATCCAGCAGCAGCACAACGGCGTGGTGTTGATGGAGGAGCATGGTGATCCAGCAGGGCTTCGCCAAGCACCGTGGGAGAGGAGAAGTAAGAGAGGTAGGGTTGCGCCAATAGAGGAAGAAACTCCTGTCTTGGGCAGCCCCCAGGCCTCGAGTATTTATAGGGGGAGGGGAGGGGGCTGCGCCCCCTCTAGGGTTCCCTCCCCAAGGGTGGCGGCAGCCCCCAGATGCCATCTGGTTGGCGGCCAGAGGGGGAGAGAGGGGAGGCGCGCCTGGGGTGGGCCTTAGGGCCCATCTGCCCTAGGGTTTGCACCCTCCCACTCTCCCTTGCGCCTTGGGCCCCTTGTGGGGGGCGCACCAGCCCACCTGGGGCTGGTTCCCTCCCACACTTGGCCCATGCAGCCCTCCGGGGTTGGTGGCCCCACTTGGTGGACCCCCGGGACCCTCCCGGTGGTCCCGGTACGTTACCGGAAAAACCCGAAACTTTTCCGGTGACCAAAACAGGACTTCCCATATATAAATCTTTACCTCCGGACCATTACGGAACTCCTCGTGACGTCCGGGATCTCATCCGGGACTCCGAACAACATTCGGTAACCACATACAAACTTCCTTTATAACCCTAGCGTCATCGAACCTTAAGTGTGTAGACCCTACGGGTTCGGGAACCATGCAGACATGACCGAGACGTTCTCCGGTCAATAACCAACAGCGGGATCTGGATACCCATGTCGGCTCCCACATGTTCCACGATGATCTCATCGGATGAACCACGATGTCAAGGACTCAATCGATCCCGTATACAATTCCCTTTGTCTAGCGGTATTGTACTTGCCCGAGATTCGATCATCGGTATCCCGATACCTTGTTCAATCTCGTTACCAGCAAGTCTCTTTACTCGTTCCGTAACACATCATCCCGTGATCAACCCCTTGGTCACATTGTGCACATTATGATGATGTCCTACCGAGTGGGCCCATAGATACCTCTCCGTTTACACGGAGTGACAAATCCCAGTCTTGATTCGTGCCAACCCAACAGACACTTTCGGAGATACCTGTAGTGCACCTTTATAGCCACCCAGTTACGTTGTGACGTTTGGTACACCCAAAGCATTCCTACGGTATCCGGGAGTTGCACAATCTCATGGTCTAAGGAAATGATACTTGACATTAGAATAGCTTTAGCATATGAACTACGATCTTTGTGCTAGGCTTAGGATTGGGTCTTGTCCATCACATCATTCTCCTAATGATGTGATCCCGTTATCATCGACATCTTAATGTCCATGGTTAGGAAACCGTAACCATCTATTGATCAACGAGCTAGTCAACTAGAGGCTTACTAGGAACATGGTGTTGTCTATGTATCCACACATGTATCTTTGTTTCCTATCAATACAATTATAGCATGGATAATAAACGATTATCATGAACAAGGAAATATAATAATAACTAATTTATTATTGCCTCTAGGGCATATTTCCAACAGTCTCCCACTTGCACTAGAGTCAATAATCTAGTTCACATCGCCCTGTGATTAACACTCAGAGGTCACGTCGCCATGTGACCAACATCCAAAGAGTTTACTAGTGTCATTAAACTAGTTCACATCATCATGTGATTAAGACTCAATGAGTTCTGGGGTTTGATCATGTTTTCCTTGTGAGAGAGGTTTTAGTCAACGGGTCTGCAACATTCAGATCCGTATGTACTTCGCAATTCTCTATGTCATATTGTAAATGCTGCTTCCACGCTCCACTTGGAGATATTCCAAATGGTTGCTCCACTATACGTATCCGGTTTGCTACTCAGAGTCATTCAGATAGGTGTTAAAGCTTGCATCGTCATAACCCTTTACGCCGAACTCTTTATCACCTCCATAATCGAGAAACAAATCCTTATTCCTCTAAGGATAATTTTGACCGCCATCTGGTGATCCACTCCTTGATCACCTTTGTACCCTCTTGCCAGACATGTGGCAAGGCACACATCAGGTGCGGTACTTAGCATAGCATACTATAGAGCCTACGTCTAAAGCATAGGGGACGACCTTCATCCTTTCTCTTTTTTTTGCCATGGTCGAGCTTTAACTCCTAACTTCATACCTTACAACTCAGGCAAGAACTCCTTCTTTGACTGATCCATCTTGAACACTTTCAAGATCATGTCAAGGTACATGCTCATTTGAAAGTATCATTAAGCGTTTTGATCTATCCTCATAGATCTTGATGCTCAATGTTCAAGTAGCTTAATCCAGGTTTTCAATTGAAAAACACCTTTCAAATAACCCTATATGCTTTCTAGAAATTCTACATCATTTCTGATCATCAATATGTCAACAACATATACTCATCAGAAATTCTATAGTGCTCCCACTCACTTCTTTGGAAATACAAGTTTCTCATGAACTTTGTATAAACCCAAAATCTTTGATCATCTTATCAAAGTGCACATTCCAACTCCGAGATGCTTACTCCAGTCCTTAGAAGGATCCCTGGAGCCAGCATACCTTTTAGCATCCTTAGGATCGACAAAACTTTTCTGATTGTATCACATACAACCTTTCCTTACGAAAACTGGTAAGGAAACTCATCTTGACATCCATCTGCCAGATTTCATAAATGCAGCTAATGCTAACATGATTCCGACGGACTTAAGCATCGCTACGGATGAGAAAATCTCATCATAGTCAACTCCTTGAACTTGTGAAAAACTCTTCGCCACAAGTCGAGCTTCATAGACGGTGACATTACCGTCCACGTCCGTCTTCTTCTTAAAGATCCATTTATCTCAATGGCTTGCCGATCATCGGGCAAGTCCACCAAAGTCCATGCTTTGTTCTAATACATGGATCCTATCTCGGATTTCATGGCTTCTAACCATTTGTCGGAATTTGGGCCCACCATCACTTCTCCATAGCTCGTAGGTTCATTGTTGTCTAGCAACATGACCTTCAAGACAGGATTACTGTACCACTCTGAAGTAGTACGCATCCTTGTCACCCTACGAGGTAGGGTAGTGACTTGATTCAAAACTTCATGATCACTATCATAAGCTTCTACTTCAATTGGTGTAGGCGCCACAGGAACAACTTCCTGTGCCCTGCTACACACTAGTTGTAGTAATGGTTCAATAACCATATCAAGTCTCCACCATCCTCCCACTCAACTTTTCGAGACAAACTTTTCCTCGAGAAAGGACCCGGTTTAAGAAACAATACCTATTGCTTTCGGATCTGAATTAGGAGGTATACCCAACTGTTTTGGGTGTCCTATGAAGATGCATTTTATCCGCTTTGGGTTCGAGCTTATCAACCTGAAACTTTTTCACATAAGCGTCACAACCCCAATTTTTTTTAAGAAACGACAACTTAGGTTTCTCCAAACGGTGTCGTCTCAACGGAATTACGTGGTACCCTATTAAAGTGAGTGCGGTTTTCTCTAATGCCTAACCCATGAACGATAGTGGTAATTCGATAAGAGACATCAAGGTACGCACCATATCCAATAGGGTGCTACTATGATGTTCGGACACACCATCACACTATGGTGTTCCAGGCGGTATTAATTGTGAAACAATTTCCACAATGTCTTAATTGTGTGCCAAAACTCGTAACTCAGATATTCATCTCTATGATCATATCATAGACATTCTATCCTCTTGTCACGAAGATCTTAAACTTCACTCTGAAATTACTTGAACCATTCAATAATTCAGACTTGTGTTTCATCAAGTAAATATACTCAACATCTACTCGAATCATCTGTGAAGTAAGAACATAACGATATTCACTGCATGCCTCAGCACTCATTGGACTGCACACATCAAAATGTGTTACTTCCAACAAGTTGCTATCTAGTTCCATCTTACTGAAACCGAGGCTTTTCAGTCATCTTGTCCATGTGGTATGATTTGCATATCTCAAGTGATTCAAAATCAAGTGAGTCTAAACGATCCATATGCATGGAGTTTCTTCATGCGTATGCACCAATAGACATGGTTCGCATGTCTCAAACTTTTCAAAAATGAGTGAGTCCAAAGATCCATCAACATGGAGCTTCTTCATGCGTTTTATACCATTATGACTTACATGCCAGTGCCACAAGTAAGTGGTACTATCATTACTATCTTATAATTTTTGGCATGAAAATGTGTATCACTACGATCGAGATTCAATAAACCATTCCTTTAGGTGCAAGACCATTGAAGGTATTATTCAAATAAATAGAGTAACCATTATTCTTCTTAAATGAATAACCGTATTGCGATAGACATAATCCAATCATGTCTATGCTCAACGCAAACACCAAATGACAATTATTCAGGTTTAATACTAATCTTGATGGTACAGGGAGCATGCGATGTTTGATCACATCAAACTTGTAAACACTTCCAACACATATCGTCAGCTCACTTTAGCTAGTCTCCGTTTATTCCGTAGCCTTTTATTTCAAGTTACTAACACTTAGCAACCGAACCGGTATCTAATACCCTAGTGCTACTAGGGGTACTAGTAAAGTACACATTAACATAATGTATATCCAATATACTTCTATCGACCTTGCCAGCCTTCTCATCTACCAAGTATCTAGGGTAATTCTGCTCCAGTGGTTGTTCCCCTTATTACAGAAGCACTTAGTCTGGGGTTTGGGTTCAACCTTGGGTTTCTTCACTAGAGCAGCAGCTGTTTTGCCGTTTCATGAAGCATCCCTTCTTGCCCTTGCCCTTCTTGAAACTAGTGGTTTCACTAACCATCAACAATTGATGCTCCTTCTTGATTTCTACTTTCACGGTGTCAAACATCGCGAATATCTCAAGGATCATCATATCTATCCCTGATATGTTATAGTTCATCACGAAGCTCTAGCAGCTTGGTGGCAATGACTTTGGAGAAACATCACTATCTCATCTGGAAGATCAACTCCCACTCGATTCAAGTGATTGTTGTACTCAGACAATCTGAGTACAAGCTCAACGATTGAGCTTTTCTCCCTTAGTTTGCAGGCTAAGAGATTCGTCGGATGTCTTACACCTCTTGACGTGGGCACGAGCCTGAAATCCCAATTTCAGCCCTCGAAACATCTCATTTGTTTCGCGACGTTCCAAAATCGTCTTCGGTGCCTCAATTCTAAACCGTTTATCATTACTGAACTATCACGTAGTTATCAAAACGTGTATGTCCGATGTTCGCAACATCCACAAACGACGTTTGGGGTTCAGCACACTGAGCGGTGCATTAAGGACATAAGCTTTCTACTGTCCGCATCATCGCTACTATCAACTTTCAACTATATTTTCTCTAGGAACATATCTAAACAGTGGAACTAAAGCGCGAGCTTACGACATAATTTGCAAAGATCTTTTGACTATGTTCAGGATAATTAAGTTCATCTTATGAACTCCCACTCAGATAGACATCCCTCTAGTCATCTAAGTGATTACATGATCCGAGTCAACTAGGCCGTGTCCGATCATCACGTGAGACGGACTAGTCATCATCGGTGAACATCTTCATGTTGATCGTATCTACTATACGACTCATGCTCGACCTTTCGGTCTCTGTGTTCCGAGGCCATGTCTGTACATGCTAGGCTCGTCAAGTTAACCCTAAGTGTTTCGCGTGTGTAAATCTGTCTTACACCCGTTGTATGTGAACGTAAGAATCCATCACACCCGATCATCACGTGGTGCTTAGAAGCGACGAACTTTAGCAACGGTGCATAGTTAGGGGAGAACACTTCTTGAAATTGTTGTAAGGGATCATCTTATTTACTACCGTCGTTCTAAGTAAACAAGATGCATAAACATAATAAACATCACATGCAATTATATAGTAGTAACATGATATGGCCAATATCATATAGCTCGATTGATCTCCATCATCGGGGCTCCATGATCATCATCGTCACCGGCATGACACCATGATCTCCATCATCATGATCTCCATCATCGTGTCTCCATGAAGTTGTCTCGCCAACTTATTACTTCTACTACTATGGCTACCGGTTAGCAATAAAGTAAAGTAATTACATGGCGTTGTTCAATGACACGCATGTCATACAATAAATAAAGACAACTCCTATGGCTCCTGCCAGTTGTCATACTCATCGACATGCAAGTCGTGATTCCTATTATAAGAACATGATCAATCTCATACATCACATATCATTCATCACATTCTTCTTGGCCATATCACATCACATAGCATACCCTGCAAAAACAAGTTAGACGTCCTCTAATTGTTGTTTGCATGTTTTACGTGGCTACTATGGGTTTCTAGCAAGAACGTATCTTACCTACGCAAAACCACAACGTGATATGCCAATTGCTATTTACCCTTCATAAGGACCCTTTTCATCGAATCCGTTTCGACTAAAGTGGGAGAGACTGGCACTCACTAGCCACCTTATGCACCAAGTGCATGTCAGTCGGTGGAACCTGTCTCACGTAAGAGTACGTGTAAGGTCGGTCCGGGCCGCTTCATCCCACAATACCGTCGAAACAAGATTGGACTAGTAACGGTAAGCATATTGAACAACATCAACGCCCACAACTACTTTGTGTTCTACTCGTGCAAAGAATCTACGCAATAGACCTAGCTCATGATGCCACTGTTGGGGAATGTAGCAGAAATTCAAAATTTTCCTACGTGTCACCAAGATCTATCTAAGGAGAAACCAGCAACGAGGGGAAGGAGAGTGCATCTACATACCCTTGTAGATCGCTAAGCGGAAGTGTTCAAGAGAATGGGGTTGAAGGAGTCGTACTCGTCGTGATCCAAATCACCGGAGATCCGACTGCCGAATGGACGGCACCTCCGCGTTCAACACACGTACAGCCCGGTGGCGTCTCCCACGCCTTGATCCAGCAAGGAGAGAGGGAGAGGTTGAGAAAGTCTCCATCCAGCAGCAGCACAACGGCGTGGTGTTGATGGAGGAGCGTGGTGATCCAGCAGGGCTTTGCCAAGCACCGCGGGAGAGGAGAAGTAAGAGAGGTAGGGCTGCGCCAATAGAGGAAGAAACTCATGTCTTGGGCAGCCCCCAGGCCTCGAGTATTTATAGGGGGAGGGGTGGGGGCTGCGCCCCCTCTAGGGTTCCCTCCCCAAGGGTGGCGGCAGCCCCCAGATGCCATCTGGGTGGCGGCCAGAGGGGGAGAGAGGGGAGGCGCGCCTGGGGTGGGCCTTAGGGCCCATCTGCCCTAGGGTTTGCACCCTCCCACTCTCCCTTGCGCCTTGGGCCCCTTGTGGGGGGCGCACCAGCCCACCTGGGGCTGGTTTCCTCCCACACTTGGCCCATGCAGCCCTCCGGGGTTGGTGGCCCCACTTGGTGGACCCCCGGGACCCTCCCGGTGGTCCCGGTACGTTACCGAAAAAACCCGAAACTTTTCCGGTGACCAAAACAGGACTTCCCATATATAAATCTTTACCTCCGGACCATTCAGGAACTCCTCGTGACGTCCGGGATCTCATCCGGGACTCCGAACAACATTCGGTAACCACATACAAACTTCCTTTATAACCCTAGCGTCATCGAACCTTAAGTGTGTAGACCCTACGGGTTCGGGAACCATGCAGACATGACCGAGACGTTCTCCGGTCAATAACCAACAGCGGGATCTGGATACCCATGTCGTCTCCCACATGTTCCACGATGATCTCATTGGATGAACCACGATGTCAAGGACTCAATCGATCCCGTATACAATTCCCTTTGTCTAGCGGTATTGTACTTGCCCGAGATTCGATCGTCGGTATCCCGATACCTTGTTCAATCTCGTTACCAGCAAGTCTCTTTACTCGTTCCGTAACACATCATCCCGTGATCAACCCCTTGGTCACATTGTGCACATTATGATGATGTCCTACCGAGTGGGCCCAGAGATACCTCTCCGTTTACACGGAGTGACAAATCCCAGTCTCGATTCGTGCCAACCCAACAGACACTTTCGGAGATACCTGTAGTGCACCTTTATAGCCACCCAGTTACGTTGTGACGTTTGGTACACCCAAAGCATTCCTACGGTATCCGGGAGTTGCACAATCTCATGGTCTAAGGAAATGATACTTGACATTAGAATAGCTTTAGCATATGAACTACGATCTTTGTGCTAGGCTTAGGATTGAGTCTTGTCCATCACATCATTCTCCTAATGATGTGATCCCGTTATCAACGACATCTTAATGTCCATGGTTAGGAAACCATAACCATTTGTTGATCAACGAGCTAGTCAACTAGAGGCTTACTAGGGACATGGTGTTGTCTATGTATCCACACATGTATCTGTGTTTCCTATCAATACAATTATAGCATGGATAATAAACGATTATCATGAACAAGGAAATATAATAATAACTAATTTATTATTGCCTCTAGGGCATATTTCCAACAACGGTATCATCATTTCACCCACATAGCATGTGCACGAAAGTACAGAGGCTTACAACAAACACTGGATGCACTTCGTGTACAGAACAGACAATCTCTTTCGAAGTATCAAGGTTTCATACGGAAACTCGTCTGTTACAAAGTGATTTCATTTTATTGAACTTATTTGAACTCCATAGTTTTTTGTGTTCAAAATGCACCATTCAAAGCCACATCATCAATTTACAACCCTTTCCGACTTCATTTGTTATTTTTCATGTATTTACTGATTATTTTGAGCTATAAGACCATGAAATTGAAAAACATTTGAAATGAACTCTGAAAAGGTTCCAAGTTGGCATGGTATCATCATTTCACCCACATAGCATGTGCAAGAAAGTATAGAGGCTTACGGAAAAAAAATGGATGCACTTTGTGTACAAAACAGACAATCTCCTTCGAAGTATCAGGGTTTCATACGAAAACTCGTCTGTTACAAAGTGATTTCATTTTTTTGAACTTATTTGAACTCCATAGTTTTTCTGTGTTCAAATTGCACCATTCAAATCCACATCATCAATTTACAACCCTTTCCGACTTCATTTGTTATTTTTCATGCATTTACTGATTATTTTGAGCTATAAGACCATGAAATTGAAAAGCATTTGAAATGAACTCTGAAAAGGTTCCAAGTTGGCATGGTATCATCATTTCACCCACATAGCATGTGCAATAAAGTACAGAGGCTTACGACAAAAACTGGATGCACTTCGTATACAAAACAGACAATCTCCTTCGAAGTATCAGGGTTTCATACGGAAACTCGTCTGTTACAAAGGGATTCTATTTTTTTGAACTTATTTGAACTCCATAGTTTTTCTATGTTCAAAATGCACCATTCAAAGTCACATCATCAATTTACAACCTTTCTGACTTCATTTGTTATTTTTCATGCATTTACTGATTATTTTGAGCTATAAGACCATGAAATTTAAAATCATTTGAAATGAACTCTAAAAAGGTTCCAAGTTGGCATGGTATCATCATTTCACCCACATAGCATGTGCACGAAAGTACAGAGGCTTACAGCAAAAACTGGATGCACTTCGTGTACAAAA
>NC_057795.1:596825333-596847358 GCF_018294505.1 Triticum aestivum | reverse complement strand
AAAACATACAATCTCCTTCGAAGTATTAGGGTTTCATACGGATACTCGTCTGTTACAAAGGAATTTCATTTTTTTGAACTTATTTGAACTCCATAGTTTTTCTGTGTTCAAAATGCACCATTCAAAGCCACATCATCAATTTACAACCCTTTCCGACTTCATTTGTTATTTTTCATGCATTTACTGATTATTTTGAGCTATAAGACCATGAAATTTAAAAGCATTTGAAATGAATTCTGAAAAGGTTCCATGTTGGCATGGTATCATCATTTCACCCACATAGCATGTGCACGAAAGTACAGAGGCTTACGGCAAAAACTGGATGCACTTCGTATACAAAACAGACAATCTCCTTCGAAGTATCAGGGTTTCATACGGAAACTGGTCTGTTACAAAGGGATTTCACCTACATAGCATGTGCAACATATAGCTCTCTGGTGCATCTAATTAAACCATACATTGAAATTATGAAAAACATTTATATGCAAAAACAAATGCGATCATAATCGCAACCAAGGTAACAACTGATCCAACTGCATAATGATACCAAGCCTCAGTATGAATGGCATATTTTCTAATCTTTCTAATCTTCAACCGCATTGCATCCATCTTGATCTTGTGATCATCGACGACATACGCAACATGCAACTCCAATATCATCTTCTCCTCCTCAATTTTTCTTATTTTTTCCTTAAAGTAATTGTTTTCTTCTTCAACTAAATTTAACCTCTCGACAATAGGGTCGGTTGGAATTTCTGGTTCAACCACCTCCTAGATAAATAAAATCTATGTCACGTTGGTCGGCATAATTGTCATAAACAATAAATGAACCAAATAGTTATCAAAAGATAGTATGTAGCACATCCGAATCTTAGACAGGACGAGGGCCAACGGGGGCGGATACCAAAACCATCGCACTTTATAATAACAAGAAATAATAAAAGTAAGAAAATTAGACAAGTATCTATCTGAAGTAAGAATTTTTTTCTTTCAGAAAGAAGATAAGAACAAGAGGCTCACCACGGTGGTGCCGGCGACGAGATCGACGCGGGCGATCGACGGAGAAGATGGGGACAGGATGTGACAGACCGCTAAGCCTAGACAAATCTCGGGGAAAATGGAGCTCGGAGGTCGATTTTCGAGAGGAGAATGATTAACTAGTGTGGCTCGGACATTTCATCGAACACCTCATGTGCATAGGAGGTGAGCTGGAGCATCCAAATTCCCTCCCCTTGCCGGCCAAAAAAAATCAGAGTGCTCTGCCGCAGCGATGGGTATATATAGGCAACCTATTTGTCCCGGTTCGTAGCATGAACCGGGACTAAATCCCTTCCTTCTATCCCGGTTCGTGGAACGAATCGGTACCAATGGCTGTGGGCCAGGAACGCGACCTATTGGTCCCGGTTCGTGCCTAGAACCGGGACAAATGGGTCCAGACGAACCGGGACCAATGCCGACCAGGCCCCGGTCGGCCCCCTGGGCTCATGAACCGGGTCTAATGCCCCCCATTGGTCCCGGTTCATGAAGAACCGGGACTAATGGGCTGGCCAGGCCCGAACCAAAGCCCTGTTTTCTACTAGTGGGAGAAAGATCAGTCGACGACCCCATCAATACATTGTGGTTTGCATCCTATTTCTCTACATGGTATTAGACTAAAACCTGATCCTCTCCCAGCCGCGCCGATGTTGCCTCCTGGCCGTCGCCGCTACTCCCGCCTCGCGCCGCCGCACCCTTGTCGTCGCGCCCCACTGCCGCACCCTTGCCGCCGTGCCCCTCTACTCCTCCCCCACCCCGCCGCCGCACTCCTCCCCAAACCCTAACACCCGTGCGCCGCTCCTCCCCCCAAACCCTAACCCTACACCGCGCCACCACCGCTCCACCTCGCTGCCATGTCGAACTGCTCCACCTCCATCGGCCCCAGCAACCCCTTCGACTGCTCCTACGGCACCGAACCGATGAGCCACTCGCCGCCGACATTCGCAACATCTCCCTCTCCGAGCACGTCCCTATCATCCTCTCCCACACCTCCGCCAACTACTACGCCTGGAAAACCTACTTCAATCTCCTTTTCCATGAGTTCCACCTCCGTGACCACGTGGACGGTCTTGCCAACTTCTTTGCCGGTAACCGCGATGCCAACTAGATGGCCATCGATGCCACCCTCATCCGGTGGTTCTTCCTCACCGTCTCTCCGGACATCTTCCGCACCGTCTTTCGCGATGGGGACGATGCCTACACGGTGTGGACTAAGATCAATGGCCTCTTCACCGACAATAAGCTCCAACGGATTGTTTTCTTGCAGCAGGAATTTTTTGGGTGTCACCAGAACGACTCCACCATTGACGCCTATTGTCTCCAGCTCAAGACCCTCTCTGACGAGCTCAACGACGTCGGGTTCAAGGTGGGAGACGAGCTTCTTCTCTCGACGCTCACCGCCGGCCTCAACGAGGACTTCGGCAACGCCGCCTCCAACCTCACCCTTATGGCCAACCCGACCTATGAGCGGGCGGTGGCCTATCTTCGCCTTGAGGAGCGGCGGATGAAGCATCTCCGCACTCGTGCTGCCCACACCGCCCTCGCCGCTGGTCTCTCCAACGGCGCCCCTACACCAACATTGGCGCCCCGTCCCCAACCTGCCGCGCCTCACCCGCTGCCTCCCCCGGCTCCACAGCCGCCCCAACCGGCGCGCACCGGTGGGAACGGTGTGAATCGACACCGCGGTCGCGGCGGTCAGTGACAAGGCGGCGGCGGTCAGCGCCAAGGCGGTGGCGGTGGCGGTGGTGGCCAGCCCCGCGGACAGCAGCAGCCCCCGCCCCCATGGGCTGGCGGTTACAACCCCTGGACGGGGCTCGTGCATGCGTACAGCATGCCCGTGCCGCGGCCCCCCGCCCCAGGGATCCTTGGCCCTCGCCCCGCCTCTCACCAGGCCCTTCTGGCCGCGCCCCAGCCGGGTGTTCTTGGCGCTTACGACGGGCCACCCGCCCCACCGGCTGCATCTCCCTACGGCGCATATGGCGCTGCATACAGCGCCCCTGGTTATGGCGTGTAATTCGCCCTGCAGCCCGCTCCTGGCACGTGGGACCCGACGCTCTTAGCCGCACTGCAGCAGCCGCCACCCTACTCTGGCGGTGGTGGCGATTGGTTCATGGACTCCGGTGCCACAGCTCATATGTCTGCTCACCCGGGTAACCTCTCCTCTGTCTTTCCTACTTCCACTTCATCCCGCATCATCATCGGTAACGGTGTTGGTCTTCCTATATCGCATGTTGGCTCTGCTAGTTTTCCCTCCACCTCTCGACCTCTTTCTCTTAACAATGTCATTGTCTCTCCTCATCTAATTTAGAACTTAGTTTCCATTCGTAATCTCTCTCGTGATAACTCTGTAACTGTGGAATTTGACGAAGATGGCTTTTCTGTTAAGGACGCTCACACCAGGATGATTCTTCACCGATGTGACAGTCCCGGCGATCTCTACCCAGTTCAGTCGCCATCATCTCCGGGTGGTCCTCGAGCTCTCTCCGCCGGCGTCGACCTTTGGCATGCTCGTCTTGGGCATCCTAGCACTTCTTCACTTTGTCAAATAATGCGAGGATTTTCTTTTTCATGTAATAAAACGGCCGCTCACTCATGTGAAGCCTGCCGGTTAGGCAAACATGTTCGCCATCCTTTTAGTGCATCCTCCACAGTTGCTTCTTTCCCGTTTGAGTTAATTCACAGCGATGTATGGACCTCTCTAGTTCCCAGTAATTCTGGCTATCTTTACTATCTCGTTATACTGGATGATTACTCTCACTTTGTGTGGACGTTTCCTCTTCGTAGGAAATCCGATGTTACTGCCACCCTCATTGCATTTTATGCTTATGTCTCCACACAGTTTGGGCGGCCCACACTAGCACTTCAGACCGACAACGGCAAAGAATTCGACAACCTAACCATTCGCCATCTTCTTTCTTCTCATGGCACCGTGTTCCGCCTCACGTGTCCATACACCTCTCAGCAGAATGGCCGTGCTGAGCGCATCCTACGCACCCTCAATGAGTGTGTGCGTACCCTCCTTTTCCATGCCTATATGCCTTCTCAGTTCTGGCCTGATGCCCTCGCCACCGCCACCCTCCTCATCAACCTCCGACCATGTCGCCCACGTTGGCACTATGCGCCACACCATCTTGTTTATGGCACTCCTCCTTCCTACGATGACCTCCGTATTTTTGGTTGCCGTTGCTACCCTAACTCCATCGCCACCGCCCCTCATAAACTCGCTCCTCGCTCCGTTCCATGTGTCTTTTTTGGTTACCCGGCCAACACTAAGGGTTATCGCTGCTATGACCCCGTGTCTCATTGTGTCGTCACCTCCCGGGACGTGTACTTTGATGAGCTCGTTTTCCCCTTTGCACAGGAACATGTGGCGCCCTCTCCGTCACCTGCGGCGGGCCACCCTCCACTCCGCCGCTTGCTGCCGGCCTTGGGTGCTCCGGCGCCCCCACCCGCGGTGCCCCCCTCGGGATCGGAGCCGTCCGCGGCTTCCTATGGCTCGACGCCCCCATCGCCTCTACCTGATGGGTCGGCCTCGCCCGGAGCTGCGTCGGCACCCCCTCGGTCCTCCTCTCCCCATGCTGGGCCGCATGCCAGGCCGCATGCTGGGCCGGCTTCGTATGGCGCTGCACCGACGCCGCCTCGGTCCCCCGACGCCGCGGCCTCGCCTGGCGCTACATCGACACCGCCTAGGTGTCCCGACGCCGCGGTCTCGCCTGGCGCCGCACCGACGCCTCGGTCTCCCGCCACCGCGGCCTCGCCGGGCGCTACACCGATGCCGCCTAGGTCTCCCGACACTGCACACTCGCCGCCACCTCCGGCCGGTCCCGTTACGCGCTCGCGTGCCGGCGTTTTCCACCCGAGCTCGCGTTACCCTGCGGACGACTACATCTTCACTGCCTCGACGACCGCTCCTTCTCCGCTGCCGTCCTCCGTTCGGGCCGCTCTTCGCGATCCCCTATGGCTGGCCGTGATGCAGGAGGAGTTCGACGCTTTGCAGCGGAACCGGACTTGGCAAAGCTTGTTCCCCGACCTCGTCATGCTAACGTGATCACCGGGAAGTGGGTCTTCAAGCACAAGCTTCGTCCCGATGGCACCCTTGACCGCTATAAGGCGCGTTGGGTTGTTCGTGGTTTCCGGTAACGCGCCGGTGTGGACTTCACCGACACCTTCGCTCCGGTTGTTAAGCCCGGGATGATCCGCACTGTTTTACAGTTGGCGGTCTCTCGTGCCTGGCCGGTTCATCAGATGGACATCTCCAACACGTTTCTCCATGGTCATCTTGAGGAGCAGGTCTTCTGTCAGTAGCCTACGGGGTTTGTTGACCCAGCGTGTCCTGATCATGTGTGCCTGCTCTCATGCTCATTATATGGGCTCAAGCAGGCTCCTCGTGCCTGCTACTAGCGCATCGCAGCGTTTCATCACCAACTCGGCTTCCGCTCCACACACTCCGATGCTTCGCTGTTTGTTTATCACCAGGGCACCGACACGGCGTACTTGCTGCTCTATGTTGATGACATCATCCTGACAGCATGCACTTCTCAGCTCCTTCGCCGGCTTACTGATCGTCTCCGTGCTGAGTTTGCCATCAAGGATTTGGGTCCCTTGCACTACTTCCTCGGTGTTGAGGTGGTGCGTCGTCCTGATGGTTTCTTTCTTCATCAACAAAAGTATGTTCATGAGATCCTCTACCGTGCCGGCATGCTTAACTGCAAACCGGCCGCTACTCCTGTCGACACGAAGTCCAAGCTCTCTGCTACTGATGTTGCTCCTGTTCCCGATGCTAGTTTTTACCGGTCTATTGTTGGTGCTCTCCAGTACCTCACTCTCACCCGACCGGAGCTTCAGTACGCGGTTCAGCAGGTCTGCTTGCATATGCATGCCCCTCGAGATGTTCACTGGACTGCCGTTAAGCGGATTCTACGCTACATCCGCGGTGCTATGGATCTTGGTCTGACTCTACGCGCCTCCACTGCCACTGATTTGGTCGCCTACTCCGACGCCGACTGGGCTGGCTGCCCGGACACCCGTCTCTCTACTTCGGGTTACTGCATCTTCCTTGGACCGTCCCTGGTGTCGTGGTCGTCCAAGCGGTAGCCCACCGTCTCGCGGTCGAGCGCCGAGGCTGAGTATCGCGCTGTGGCTAATGTTGTTGCTGAGTGTTCCTGGCTTCGCCAGCTCCTCCACGAGCTCTCGTGTCCTGTTGAGAAGGCCACGGTCGTCTACTGCGACAACGTCTCCGCCGTCTACCTCTCCGGCAACCCGGTTCATCATCGTCGCACCAAGCACATTGAGCTTGATATCCATTTTGTTCGGGACCAGGTGGCTCTTGGCCATGTGCGTGTTCTGCACGTTCCGACCTCCCAACAATTTGCTGACATCATGACCAAAGGCTTGCCTACGACGTCTTTCGAGGAATTCCTGTCCAGTCTTTGCGTCAGCAACGGTGTCGCTTCGACTGTGGGGGGGTGTTGATATATGTACCTAGCACATGTATTCTTGTACTCCAAGTCTCCTCCTTGCGTATAGTTGAGGATATGACTTGCCCTATGTACTATATGTACTTGTGCATATGCACCCATCAATACATTGTGGTTTGCATCCTATTCCTCTACAAGTGCAAGTGTGCCTTACAATACCTATTTTTTAGAATAAACCCAGAAATTCCTACCCCTAATTAATTCCATCTAAAGCAAAAAAGGTGATCTCCTGAAAGCGCTCGAGAAGCGGATCAGTTCATCAGTGTTCCACAGTGTAAGTCAACAAAGTAATCAAGGAGACTCACCACATGATTATTCTGGAGTTAAATGTACCGGAGGTCCTAAATCTTTTATCGAAGTGTCAGTTTAGTCCTAATTCTTTCAAAATGCATGTTTAAGCCCCAATTCTATAACAAGTGGCTCGCTAAGGTCCTTTTTTGCCCGAGTGTCTCTTCGGCATGTTTAAATCACCAAGAGCGAGTGTGGACGCTGGTGACACTTGGGGTAGCACCGGAGCAAGACAGAGGTGCTGTTCATGTGTGCGCGGGCTTGCGGGCGCGAAGATGAAGCGAGGGGAGCAAGCGCTGATGATGGGGGTGGTCGAAGAGCGGCCACCGGCGAGCTTGTGTGGATGCCGGCAACACTAGGTGGAAGGGAGCGAGTAGACTCCTGAAAGCTCGGGAAAAGGGGCGAACATCTACGTGTGGTGAGGTGAGCTCGGGGACGTGGGAAATGAGAATAGGATGATTTATAAGGGATTTCGTGTAAAAAAAAGACCAACCGCTGCCACCCCTCTGTTGACGTGGTGGAGGTCAACGTGCCATGTGAGCAGGCCCGAGAGTGCTCGTGCAAAAAAAGACCTCGGGCGAACCACTTACTACAGAGTTGGGACCTAAACATGCATTTTGAAAGAATTAGGACTAAACTAACACTTCAATAAAAAGATTTAGGACCTCCAGCGCATTAAACTCATTATTCTGCCATCATCACCAGCGCTAATCCGTTTGCACGGATGCCTATCAGCCTATGTCGAACTTCCCAGCTATGCGAAGTGACTACCTGTGTGGTGCCTTGCGCCAAAATGATTAATAAAGGATGCCCTGAATTGTGACCTCGTCGACTTTCAGAACTACTTAGTGTGGTCTTACCCACAAATACATGAGCTTCAACTTGCAAACTTTCCTAATTGCACCCGAGTTATTTGGTTATCTCATTGAAAATTTAGGACAGTGCGTGAGGCGCTTGCGGGAGGTGCCTAGGTATCAGACCTGCGCGGTCGTGTCACTGACAGACTTCTTCATGAGTTTGTTTCCCTTTGGGCCAAGGTGGCTACTCTGGACAGTTGCTAGATGGATCTGATCAGTTCGTATGGAAGTTAACTGAAGATAGTGCCTACTCCGCCAAATCTGCTTACTTGCTGCAATTCCTGGAATATATGTCATCACCCCTTATGGAGGTGGTCTGGTAATTATGGTCACTGGCCAAATGCAAATTCTTTGTATGGCTCTTGGGTGGCCGTTCATACGGATGCATAGGAGGCATTTGAGGAACCCGACTATAGATGCTCTTACGTGGTCTTGATCATCTTCTCAATAATCCAAAGGCAAAGAATTGGCGCAGCTTCATGCCTAGTACATGGTGTCTCTCGCCCATGAGACATTCAACAATTTGAGTTCTCGTCTATTGGTACGGATTTTTTTTAGAAAAGGAGGATTACCCCCGGCCTCTGCATCTGGACGATGCATGCAGCCATTTTATTAATTATTCTTAGAGACCTTACAAAGCATTACATCAGTAAGCCTGAAGCCACAAATCTAGGCGACACCTGTCGGCTGTCGCTACTCCTATCCCCTTGATGCAGGGGTGCCGAATGTCCGAGCCTAATACCAAACAGACATCGCATCAAAACCTAACATCAAATGCCGGATGCCCCATCCCAGCCACATGCCGGGAATGAGTCACATACCGGTCCGACGCACTCACCGAGGCTACCACCACCGTCATCCACCTAACCATCTTCAGAGCAGGTACCAACGCAAAGACCTTGCCAGGTCAGCTGTCGATGCCACCATGGCACCAGACAGCGCCACCGCCCTGCGCGAGGCCATCACGCCACGTCTAGCGCCGAGACCCCGCTGCTCCATGCCGCCGAGACCCTTCGTCGACGACGCGAGAGAAGACACGCCACACCGCCTCACGCCTCTTCCATCCGGCACTGCTCCACAAACGATGCCCCCAAGAGGGAACACGACACCACAGCGCCACCATCGTCCGATCCGGTGATCTTAGGATTTCTTCCGGAGCGGCACGAGCAGGTGGACCATAGTTGCTTGACGATGCCTTCATCAATGTAATGACGTTGACACCGCCATCGCCAGCCATGACTGGAGTCAGCTCGATTTTCACCGGCGACTATGTCTCCCCAACTCGCCGCTGGTGCTAATAGTGAGATCCAAGATCTGTCACTACCAGCCTGGCCAACCGCCTTCGGTGGAGCACTACTAGGAAAAGGCCTACTAATGACACACCAGTTTTGCCTACTAATGGCGCATTACTGGTGCGCCATTAGTACCACGCCATTACTATCTCACTTAGTAATGGCGCACCACATAGGAGTGCGCCATTAGTAACAATTTTTTTTCAATTTTTTTTATTTTTTTTCTTAATCTCAGGTCACTATGGCTTAGGCTTAATCTCGGGTCAATATGCTTAATCTCAGGTCAAATCACACTCCGTGGTCAAACTTCCCGAAAGGTCACCCATCCTCACACTACTCCAGCCCAAGCACGCTTAACTTCAGAGTTCTATCCAATCCCAGCACCTGCTCACTTCACAGGCACTTGTTGATATATCTAGCATATCAATCCTATTAAACTTTGTTGATGTTTAGGACTTTGTTCATGTTCATGAGTGTGATGAAATTTTGAAAAATTATTTCAAACTTCCGTTCATATTACGTATCATATTTTGAAAAAAAAATCCCGAAAAAAATTCGAAACTATTTTTTTTTTCTGTTACTAGTGGCGCACCGAGCAAACGGTGCGCCACTAGCAAGTTTGAAATTTTTTGAAATTTTTTGCCTCTAGATCTTGAAAGCCCCGTAACTATTTTTTCTGTTAGGTTTTTGAGGATTTTGAAAATGTTTAACGGGGTTCCCCCTGTTAAATTTGGATGTAACTTTTTTTGAACTGAAAAGGCGGTCCATGGGGGGGTGCATTCGGGGGAATTTTGGGTCAAAATTACTAATGGCGCACCATTGGTGTGGTGCGCCATTACTAACTTTGAAAAAAATAAAAAAATAAAAGAAAAATAAAAAAATTGTTAGTAATGGCGCACCGTGGGTGTGGTGCGCCATTACTAGTTTTAACTACTAATGGCGCACCAGACCCACGGTGCGCCATTACTAACTTTGGAAAAAAAAGTTTGAATTTTTTTTACTAGTGGCGCAATGTGGATGAGGTGCGCCATTACTAGTTTAACTAGTAATGACACAATATCCCCTGGTGCGCCATTACTAGTTTTGAAAAAAAAATTGTTACTAATGGCGCACCGTGGATGTGGTGCGCCATTAGTATTTGGACACTAATGGCGCACCAACACATGGTGTGCCATTAGTATATACTAATGGCGCACCACATGTCTGGTGCGCCATTAGTATCCATATCATCTATAGCCCTTTTCCTAGTAGTGGAGAAGGCAGCCACCACCACCATGGCCAGGCCAAGAGACCCGGGCGTCCTCGTGCCGCGAAGATTACCCGGGGGGGATCTCCTCTTGCTGTTGTTGAGACGAGGCGCAGCTGCAGTGGATCTCGATCTAAACCCCTCGGGCCCAGATCAGATCTCATCGCAGCCAAAAACTCTTCCGCCAACGGCTGCCGGAGATCTCCTGGCCACCACCAACCCGTTGCGCACTGCCGTTGGAGGAGGAGGGAGATGGACGCCACTGCCCCCACGCGTTACCGCCGGCCAAGGATCGCGCTGCCGCCGCCTCACCACAGGGGCTTTGCCCCGCGGCATCCTCAGCGACGGCGACGGGAGTGGGAGGCGATGGAGGGGGAGGGCTGAGGGCAGTGTGGACGGGGACTCCCCAGGGACGGGGCGGCGCCGCCGCCTCGGGGAGGGGGGGGGAGGTCGTGGGAGAGGAGGTCGGGGGAGAGAGGTCGGGCCTAATCAATAGAATAGAAAATGGGGGAGAATTTCACTTCCCTGGCCTCTGCACCAACTAAGGATGCATACGGCCATTTTAGTATGAGTAACAAGATAACCATTGTCCTCAGATTTTTTTAAAATGAGTATCAAGATATTTTTTGATGAGTGGTTTCACCACACACCAAACTTGATCCTCAATAAATGGGAAAAAACCCATGTGTATCACCTGTCAATTCTAGGAATTGAACTTGGGTTGTTAGGCTGCACAACCGCATGCTCAACCACTGAGCCAAGGCTCTCTTTGCACGGATGACCCATGTGGCTTGTCAAAACACTTGAACTTACCCCAACTTGTGCAAGTATAGCTTTACCAGGTTACTTCATGCAAGGCTTGGAGAAATAATTTTATTTTTATTCGCAAAAAGTCAAGACTCAAGAGCTTGGGTATCTGTTCATTGATAGAAAGAGTGAGAACATTAGAAAGTGATGCGCGACATCATGCAACATCTGTCTAGTAGGCGCGAGCATGAAGCCTAAAGTAGGGTGTGGGTTGCTCAGCTTAGATACATAAGTCTACATCTCAGGCATGATCTTCTATCCCTATGCGCCAGCGCTCACCCATGTGCGCGTATCCACCCGAATAGTGTGCACTAGCACTACAAAAAAAAGACACATCCGTGACACTTTGGGCCGAACAATTTTTTTTTCTGTCATGCTTATGACATTTCTATGATGATAATTATGACAAAACCCGATATCATCATAGATGTGGTGGGCTCCTACTTCTATGACAAAAAATCATGAAAGAAAATGGGATTTTCGTCCTGGGCGGGCCGGAGATGCACCTGCATGACATTCTTTGGGCCATCCATGACGGAAAAAATCGTGGTAGAAGCTAGGACGAGGAAAATTTTGGGGAGTTCCCGGTTATGGTGGGTGATCGGGGCCGAGCGATGCACGGAGGTGTGCGCATTTCTCTTGTACATGTACGCGCGTGTGTGCGAGGCGTTGCGCTCTAACTGAACCCGAGCAAGGCGTTGGGTTCTAACTGAACTCGAGCGATTGCACTAGCTACGTTACTGAACCCCGATCGATTCTTTGCTGATAACTGAACCCGAGTGATTCCTTTGCTACTGCTGCTAACTGAAGCCGATCGAAGCTGTCTCTTTATGAACAGTTCCCGGTGGGGGTTGGATGAACAGTTTCTGATGGGGGTTGGATGAACAGGATCACATGGTAGTAGAGGCCGTTGCCGCTGGATGAACAGGACCCCGATCGAGGAGGTGGGGATGGATGGACAATAGCTGGTGGAGGGAGCCCTGCAGAGCTGGTTGAACAGGAACCCATGGAGGGCTGGTTGAACAGTAGCCGGTGAAGGCTAGATGAACATGACCCCGTGGAGGGCTGGATGAACAGTAGCCGGTGAAGGCTGGATGAATAGGACCCCGTGGATGAACAGTAGCTGGTGGAGGCTGGAGGAAGTCATCGGTGGATGAATAGTAGCCCGTGGAGTCCCGTTTTGCAGTACGCCAAACCCCTCCCCATGAATAGGACCCCCGTTTCGACCGTAGGAGGTCGAAGAGAAGTCCGTTTTCTTTGTTTTGCGGTATGCCACACCCCTCCCGGTCTACAGGACCCTGTTTCAACCGTAGGAGCTCGAACAGAAATCCATTTCCACCATTTTACAGTACGCTAGACCCTTTCCTATGAACCTGACCCCGTTTCGACCGTAGGTGGTCAAACAGAAGGCCCGTTTCCTTCGTTCTGCGATACACCAGACATGTTTCGTCCAAGCCGGTTGGCTCCCGATGAACACGATGTATTCCGTTGCCTCCCGATGAACATGACGCATTCTGTTGCCTCCCCATGAACATTACGCAGTTTCTTCGTTCCGACCCAGCCGGTTGGCTCACGATGAACATGACACCGTTGCTGTCGTCCGTTGCCTCTCCATGTACACGAGCCCTGGTTGTACAAATGCGCGAGTAGGCGTTTAAGACCCTGCCCGTATGTACGTACGTGGCCGTACTTTTTGGCATCTGGTTGTACGTACGTGTACATGGTTTTGACTGGACTGCCTAAACTGATACGTTGGGGGCTCTACTACTACATGTGCCGCTGCTTGCTCGGCCATGGTTTATCGTTGCAGAGAGACCGTTCGACTAGTATGTACGTACATGTTCGCGACCAGAATGACAAAGCTACGCACGCTTTGACTAGGTGGGTCCCGACTGTCAGGGAAGATAAGGAGACACTTCCTTGCGTGCGAAGTTATTGATGGTGGGTCCCAGCGGTGAGGGGGGAGAATCATTTTTTTGCCGTAATATGGATGCACTTCCTTATGTGCGAAGATGTAGTTGGTAGGTCTCAGCTGTCAGGGGGAAACATTTTTTCGCAAAATACAGAGTCCCTTCCGGTGAGCCCCCACTGTTAGGTGGAGGAATGATTATTTTATGTGTAATAAGGTTGCACTTCCTTACTGCCTTGTGAAAACCCTTGTTACCTGAGGAAATCACACTTTGATGGCAAGTCTGAATGAATTTCCGGTGAAGTCTCCTGTGCTAAATTTAGAAGACATTGAATGGAAAAACCTTGTTATGCGTTGGTCTCGTTCCCAGGATGAGGTACTGTCTATGATATCACATGACAATTTGAACTTCTACTTTTCCGCATGTGTCTTACGGATCTCTTTTGCAGGAAATATGCTCTAAAAAGAATTCCGGTTTGAAAAGGACGACATGATATCGCAAATATGCTGCCCGCTGCTTTGCTTTTGTTAGTACCTATTGTCCTGTATCACTGTACTTGCATTCATATCTGGTTCATTATATGACAGCAGTATGCATGATAGCTTGCTTATCAATTGTTCGCTCTAAATTATCTGATCTGTATTAATGGTTACATTAGTGTAGAATACATCCAATGCCAATGAAAATTTTTAGCTCTGCATTGCTCTTGTAAGTACCCGCTGTCCTTTATCAGTGTACTTATATTGATAGCTAGTTGTTCATCTACAATCACTCTGCAGCTTATTTTCCTTTGCCCTCCATTTTCTACACATCAGATCTGTATTTACTCTTACCATAAGGTTGGATAACACCGATGGTACTGAAAAAGTTTAGCTCTGCATTGCTCTTGGTTGTACCTTTTACCTGTAGCATTGTACTTACATTTATAGCTACTTGGTTATGTAGCATCACTCTTTATCTTATCTTAAATATTCTCCATTTTTTCTTATATTATCACATCTATATTTACTCTTAACAAAATGTATTATAAAGGCAATGCTTATGAAGAAGATTCTGTGGTAAACTTCTTGAATTGCCCCCCCATCAGCATGGACAAGGGCTTTATAGAGCCGGTCTTCACCACTAATGTAAGTTTGTCATTCTCAAGCATTCAAACTTTGTTGCGTATATTTGGTTAGGCATGGCTGCAACAACTATTTATTTTTGGTGTTTGCATCAAATTGCATGTTTAAAGTTTATTATGTAGTTCATAAACAAAAGCTTGTCCTTCTCAATTTAAGTTTTCAGCTATACAACCAAGTTCCTTCTTCATACCTGATACGTCTCCAACGTATCTATAATTTTTGATTGTTCCATGCTATTATATTATCTGTTTTGGATGTTTAATGGGCTTTATTATACACTTTTATATTATTTTTAGGACTAACCTATTAACCGGAGGCCCAGTCCAAATTGCTGTTTTTTTGCCTATTTCAGTGTTTCGCAGAAAAGGAATATCAAACGGAGGCTAAACGGAATGAAACCTTTGGGAGAGTTATTTTTGGAACAAACACAATCCAGGAGCGCAATAGATCGGGAGTTCCTCCGCCGCAAGCCTCTGTAGCCATCAAAGACCAATCGGGACCCTGTTCTGGCACCCTGCTGGAGGGGGGATCCATCATCGGTGGCCATCTTCATCATCCCGACGCTCTCCATGACGAGGAGGGAGTAGTTTACCCACGGGGCTGAGGGTATGTACCAGTAGCTAAGTGTTTGATCTCTCTCTCTCTCTCTCTCTCTCTCTCTCTCTCTCGTGTTCTTGATTTGGCACAATCTTGATGTACCCCGAGCTTTGCTATTATAGTTGGATCTTATGATGTTTCCTCCCTCTGTCGGTTCAATATCCGGCGTAATTCGTAGTAGGGGTCCTAAGCTAGGCGTCTTGGAGCGATGGTAACATGGACACGGGGTTTTACCCAGCTTCGGGCTCTCTTGAAGAGATAATACCCTACATGCTGCTTTTGATTGTATTCATATGGGTGTAGTATAGAGTACATGTATCTACCACGAGATTGTAGAGGCTAAACCCTAGAAGCTAGCCTATGATATGATTGTTGTTATGTCTGTCGACTAGTCTGGCCCTGGTTTATATAATGCACCACAGGCCTAGGATAACAAGAGTCCTAGCCGAATATGCCGGTGGGGGAGGAGTCCTTGTCTTGATCGTCAAGTCTTGTGGAATCTTCCTTGTATGCGGCAGCTGTCCGAACTGGCCCATGAGTATGCGGCCATGGGGGTCCTCGGCCGAATCTAACTGACTGGGAGACGATGTGGTGAGTACCCCCTAGTCCAGGACACCGTCAGTAGCCTCCTGAACCAGTCTTCAAGTTGGGGACGCTCCTCGATTCTTCCGAACTGTTCTTCATCTTCGGTCGTCGGTCTTGAAAACTGGTTCAACAAATCTTCTTATCTTCGATCTTGAGGATCACCGAAGTGCATCCGAAGAGTTTACACGTCGGGTATCCGAGGTGCCCCTTTAAGTTGACGGCCTTTATCAGTGCCTTGTTATTTTTATGCCACACCTTGGGTTAGAAGTTGTTCCCGGGAGGCAGTGTCCTCTTGCGTCCAAGCTCCAACGCCGGACTGCATTCGAGATATCTTTCGCAGCCGAGCACCAACGCCGGACTGGTTCCGAGCTCCAACGCCGGAATGTATCCGAGCACCAATGCCGGACTGTGTCCAAGCTCCAACGCGGGACTATATCCGAGATGTCATAGATCATCTTGGTTCAAAAAAAGTTGAAGCAGTTTAGCCGAGCTTAATGCCGGAAATGCCCTCTATGGAGCCAGCCACTGGCGCCCGAGCTTTATGCCAGACTGCTTCCGAGGTGGTGCAACACCCCAACCGCGGGCTGATTTTTGACTAGTGCAATTTATTCTCTGCCGAGATATATAGCCAGTATATGTATATCCAGTAGCGCTCAAGGTGTGTGTCAGTTTAAAACCCAAGCTGCACCTGAAGGAAAACATGAAACCGCTATTCCTAGTAGCCCCTGAGACTCAGCTCGATGCGCAAAATCGTCCTGAGGATCAATTCCTAGCTCGGCAGCACACGTAGGAATAGAAACACAGTGTAATATATTAGGGAAAATAGTGATTGGCGAACAGGCCCTTGATAGAGGGTCTTGAGAAGTCACCGTAATATATTAGCTTGATGCCGGATAGGTCCAGATGGTACCTATTGTTGTCCAAAGACGTGTTTGTCCATAGTTCGGTCAAGCCGAACACTAAGCACTTTGCATTTTCTACATTGAATAGGCAATGCAGTAGCCCCCGAGTCACTGGTCGGGGGGCAACACCAGATCAGGGGATCGATGTGCCCTTTTAATATTTATAAATAATGAGCATGAAGCCTAGTAGCCATAATGTAGGCACAGGAGGCCGAATTAAGGATCGATATCTATAGTAAAATAACAAATTATATGTAATGACTCTATGTATCCAAGTACTTTACGTCATTAATGCTCGGATCCGCATTGTACAAAACTTTGTTGACCGACCATCGGCTTCAACCTCCTCGGCCAGCAGCCGAGGAGTGTTTGTCCTACTTTATAAAGCCGTTTATAAGGGCAAAGATTTATGGAAAACAAGGCAATCCGGCCATACGGTTTTATAAACAAAGGTACACGGAGAGATATGTTATATTACGTAATGTAAGAAACATCTTCCAAGGAAAATAGTCCCGCCATCGGTTCCTTTCTTTGGGTCATCATGCTTATCATGATCATGAAACCTCACCTCCGATCAATGTGGGAGGAAAATATTGAGGATTTAGTTGGGGGAAAGTTCCCGAACTCTATGGTATTAATGAACCAAAATTTTCACTTCCCTCGTTGCCGACCAATGTGATCCTTTAAGATTGCTAGCTTTCGGCTTCACCCAGTTTGAGGTACTAACTCGGATGACCCGGTAGTAACAATCACAGAGGTGCTCCCTTTATCACCTAGCCGAATAACCGGGAACGTAGGGGTAAGCACAGGAGCCAGGCAACCCAACTTGGCCAAAATCTTATGTCAAATTGATGCATATTTATGGCTTTATATAACGATAATTATGGAAGGCAACGCTTTGTATAATGAATACAAATGCTGATGATATATACTTATTTTGACTCCATTGCGACCGTTTATCAGTTGAAAGTGGCCCATCGTCGGCTTCTACCCCTTTGTAGATACTACGCAGGGTGTTTCTGCAATAACCAAACAACCCTTAGCCGACGTCTCGGTGCCCGAAGGCGGTTGTGTTAGCGGAAATGAGGCAATCAGATGACTTGGCTTTATAACTTTCACTTAGTCATAGGAGCTTTAAACTGGGGAAGCTAGCTACGAGCCCTTGATTAGTGTTCGGCGACAGCACAGGTCAAGCTGTAAACACTTCAGCCAATGTTATGAATGGCTCATCATTTAACACGGTCATCAGATCGCTGACCAGTTTGCGCTTATTGTGACAGTCAGACTTCGGCTTTCTCCACTGAGGTGCTTAACCATGCGAGCTGGAAGCACAATCGCAGTGGTTCTCCCGTTGCACACCTAGCCGAACAAAGCGGAACATAGGAGGCAAGCACAGGAGCCGGGCAACCCAACTATTGACAAAAGACACAGTTTGAAACCAATGCATATATAGAAACATCCGAGAATGTTTTTACCAAATCTCTAAAGATGTCCGGCGTTGCACTGGGAGAGTTATGCGAAAAACACACAAATAGTTTAAAATTGCCATAAGCTTGGAAAACCAAAAAACGTCAGTGAAAACTTGACGTCCGAACAAGATCAAGTGTTCGGTGCCAATCCGAAAACTAGAAGAAAAAATTGTGCTTCTGTCATGTTTTGACAACGACCAAGAAGAAAACACATTTACAGCTCATATATAAATTTTAGGAGCCCCCAAGTGACTTGGGTAAAAGAATTTTATGTATAATGATTGTATGTACCGAAGTACTTATATCATATCTGTGTCCACCCAAACTTTATACGCATCTTAACCGACCGTCGGCTTCTCCCTCTTCGGTCAAGGACTGAAAAGTGTTATGTACTCCCCTGTCGAGAATATCAACGGTGTTTCCGATAACCAGGCAATCAGGCCATAAGGCTGTAATAGACAAAGCGCTCTCAGGGAACTTATGCTATATTACTGACAAAGTGTAAGAAGCATCTTCGAAGAAAATAGTACCCCCACCGATAGCTTTCTTTAGTTGCTCACTATTATTATGAGACTTGTGCAATAGATTTTTTGTACTCATGAGTTCTGTTGTGTGCCGACCATTGTTGAAAACAGTAAGAGCGCTAGCTTTCGGATTCACCCAGTTTGAGGTCCGGCTCGGATGACCCGATCGTGACAATCGCAGAGGTGCTCCCTTTACTCCCTAGCTGAACAATCGGGAACATAGGGGTAAACACAGGAGCAAGGCAACCCAGCTTGCAAATCGCATAAGTCAACATGGTGTATATTGTGGCGTAATACACGAACAAGGAACGAAGCCGTACAAGTATAATCATTTGCAAGAGGAAAGGCTTCATAAGGGAAACCTCCAAGTAAACGGGGTATTTGAATTTGTGTGCCAGAAAAAAAGTTTGGACAACGAAGTCTTTCACAAACAACTTTTTGCCAGAAAAGTATAATGCTTGGTCGGACCGAACAAAATTTAAATTTTAAAACTTTGAGCATGAAATCAACTTAGCTGGTTAATGTGTTCGGCATTGATGATGCGGTCCGAGCTTGGTGCGGGACAAGGTCAGCCCCCAAGACCGATGTGGCCGAGCGAAGAGCTCGGCACTCCGAAGAGGTGAAGCCCCCAGTCCATCCGCGGTAATGGAGCAGGTCGGCGCGCCAAGGCGACAACACAATTCGGTCGACGGAGGCGACAACACGGCTCAGTCTGAGTCGATTGGATGCACAGATAAAATAGTGCAAACCAAAAGAAATGACAAATAAAGATAATAATGTATATAAAAAAAGTCTTCTACTTATTTAATACAAGTGAAGTAAATAATGAAAGAGATATGGCCTGAGCGTCGAGGTCAATGTTGATGCAGGGTATCGGCATGATGCAGTGAAGGCATGACAAAGCCCGAATTCACAGGTCGGTCCGAGTTCCGGATACGGCGTTCGCCGAACTATGCACGGAAACTGACCGAACCACCACGCAACCGTTGTTAATGCGGCCACCATTTGATAGACCTGTGTATAGATGATGGAACAAAGCAGAGTAATAATTCCTTGGGGAAAATAAACCCAAACGAGCGAGAATTGCTAGGATTAATAGCACCTGGTTTATTTGTTGTAGCGGTCCGAAGAAAGGTTACTCCCAAAATTGGGACTCGATCTGCACACCTATTGCCTGATGGGTGATGAAGCGAAGGCATGACGATGCTGGCAAATGTTGGCTCGCCGAGGCAAAGCCCATGGTCCAGCTGATGTGATGAAGCTTGTCGGCCGGTGACGCCGAAGTCTCCAAAGTAAGTTCATGAAGGGATGAAGAAGCCCCCAATCCAGGCGAGGAGACGGAGCCGGACGGTGAGGAGATGTTGCAGCTGCCATGTCAGCTAAGGTGTTGAAGTAGTTCGGCATGATGGACATCGGCTCGATGAAGCAATGGTTCAGCCATGCCGATGCAGGTCTTAGCTTGTGACGTGGTCAATGCTGGCTTGATGAAGTGACCGTGCGGCGATGTCGGTGTGCCCACTCCGTGTAATCCGTGGGGCGGCGATTTTGGTGATGATATATCCTTCGCGATGCCGAACTATTGTACCCCCTAGTCGAGGACACCGTCACCCTCTACTCTCTTGTAATGGATTGAGTTTTCCCTTTGAAATTATCTTATTGGATTGAGTCTTTAAGGATTTGAGAACACTTGATGTAAGTCTTGCATGGGATACCCGTGCTGGTAATGGGGTATTCTATTGATTCACTTGACGTATGTTTTGGTGATCAACTTGCGGGTTCCGTGACCTTGGGAATCTATGCATAGGGGTTGGCACACGTTTTTGTCTTGACTCTCTGGTAGAAACTTTGGGGCACTCTTTGAAGTACTTTGTGTTGGTTGAATAGATGAATCTGAGATTGTGTGATGCATATCGTATAATCATGCCCACAGATACTTGAGGTGACATTGGAGTATCTAGGTGACATTAGGATTTTGGTTGATTTGTGTCTTAAGGTGTTATTCTAGTACGAACTCTTGAATAGATCGAACGGAAAGAATAGCTTCGTGTTATTTTACTACGGACTCTTGAATAGATCGCTCAGAAAGAATAACTTTGAGGTGGTTTCGTACCCTACAATAATCTCTTCGTTTGTTCTCCGCTGTTAGTGACTTTGGAGTGACTCTTTGTTGCATGTTGAGGGATAGTTATATGATCCAGTTATGTTATTATTGTTGAGAGAACTTGCAGTAGTGAAAGTATGAACCTTAGGCCTTGTTTTGAAGCATTGCAATACCGTTTGTGCTCACTTTTATCATTAGTTACCTTGCTGTTTTTATATTTTTAGATTACAAAAATCTATATCTACCATCCATATTGCACTTGTATCACCATCTCTTTGCCGAACTAGTGCACCTATACAATTTACCATTGTATTGGGTGTGTTGGGGACACAAAAGACTCTTTGTTATTTGGTTGCAGGGTTACTTGAGAGAGACCATCTTCATCCTATGCCTCCCACGGATTGATAAACTTTAGGTCATCCACTTGAGGGAAATTTGCTACTGTCCTACAAACCTCTGCACTTGGAGGCCCAACAACGTCTGCAAGAAGAAGGTTGCGTAGTAGACATCAAGCTCTTTTCTGGCGCCGTTGCCAAGGAGGTTAGTGCTTGAAGGTATATCTTTAGATCTTGCAATCGAATCTTTTTGTTTCTTGTTTTATCACTAGTTTAGTCTATAAAAGAAAATTACAAAAAATTGGAATTGAGGGTGCCTCATATGCTTCATCTTTTTAATGTCTTCCGTGAAAATAAGGATTCCGAAAATTGTGCTCAAGTTTTAGAAGAAGAATTACATAGAATTCTTGGCATAAAATATGTGAATGATGTGCATGATTGCAATGTTGTTAGTATGAATACTTTGAATACCAATGATGCTAATGATATGCAAAGCATGCCTCCCAAGTTTTGATGAGCAAATTTATTATGACGAAAGCATGCCTCCTATTTATGATGATTATTGTGATGACACGTATGCTATAAAAAATAAAGATAACCATGAAACTTGTCATCATGATTTTAATTTTCAATTGGATTATGCCTCACATGATCGTTATTTTATTGAGTTTGCTCCAACTACTATCCATGAGAATAAATTTGCTTATGTGGAGAGTAATAAAATTTCTATGCTTGTGCATCATGAAAATAGTGCTTTATGTGATGGTTATATTATTGAATTCATTCATGATGCTACTGAAAATTATTATGAGGGAGGAATATATGCTTGTAGGAATTGCAATAATATCAACTTTCCTCTCTATGTGTTGAAAATCTTGAAGATTTCCTTGTTTTACCTTCCTATTCTTGTCGTTTCATGTTCTCATAAGTTGTTTGCTCACAAAATCCCTATGCATAGGAAGTGGGTTAGGCTTAAATGTGTTAGTCATATTCTTCATGGTGCTCTCTTTATGTTTCAATTCTCATCTTTTATGTGAGCATCATTGAAATCATCATGCCTAGCTAAAAGGCATTAAAGAAAAGCGCGTGTTGGGAGACAACCCAATATTTACCCTTACTGTTTTTGTGTGTCCACATGATTATGCTACTGTAGTAATCATGTTTTATAGCTTTTGTTTCAATAAAGTGCCAAGTAAGACCCTTAGGATAGCTTACGGTGATAGTTGTGTTGATCCTGCTGAAAATCAGAAACTTTTGCGCCCAGTAAATTAGTTTTGATAATTCATAGAAATGTGATTTTGATCTGATTCTTTTTGTTCTGGATTGGCCCACAAATTACCTAGACCTTCCTAATTTGGTAGAAGTTTTGGAGTTCTAGAAGTATTCGAAAGTTACAGATTGCTACAGACTGTTCTGTTTTTGACAGATTCTGTTTTTCGTGTGTTGTTTGCTTATTTTGATGAATCTATGGCTAGT
>NC_057795.1:596822013-596825176 GCF_018294505.1 Triticum aestivum | reverse complement strand
AGAAGTTGGAATACAGTAGGTTTAACACCAATATAAATAAAGAATGAGTTCGTTACAGTACGTTAAAGTGGTGGTTTGTTTTCTTGTACTAACGGAGCTCGTGAGATTTTCTATTGAGTTTTGTGTTGTGAAGTTTTCAAGTTTTGGGTAAAGATTTAATGGATTATGGAATAAGGAGTCGCAAGAGCCTAAGATTGGGGATGCTCAAGTCACCCCAAGGTAAAATTCAAGGACAACCAAAAGCCTAAGCTTGGGGATGCCCCGGAAGGCATCACCTCTTTCGTCTTCATCCATCGGTAACTTTAATTACTTGATGCTATATTTTTATTCACCACATGATATGTGTTTTGCTTGGAGCGTCTTGTATGATTTGAGTCTTTGGTTTTTATTATTTACCACAATCATCCTTACTGTACACACCTTTCGGAGAGAGACACATGAATCGGAATTTATTACAATACTCTATGTGCTTCACTTATATCTTTTGAGCTAGATAATTTTGCTCTAGTGCTTCACTTATATCTTCTAGAGCACGGTGGTGGTTTTATTTTATAGAAATTATTGATCTCTCATTGCTTCACTTATATTATTTTGAGAGTCTTTTAGAACAACATGGTAATTTGCTTTGGCTATAAAATTAGTCCTAATATGATAGGCATCCAAGATTGGTATAATAAAAACTTTCATAAAAAGTGCATTGAATACTATGAGAAGTTTGATACTTGATGATTGTTTTGATATATGAAGATGGTAATATTAGAGTCCTACTAGTTGAGTAATTGTGAATTTTAGAAATACTTGTGTTGGAGTTTGCAAGTCCCGTAGCATGCACCTATGGTAACCGTTGTGTAACAAATTTGAAGCATGAGGTATTTCTTTGATTGTCATCCTTTGTGTGGAGGTCGGGATCGCGCGATGGTTAACTCCTACCAACCCTTCCCCTTGGAGCATGCGTCTAGTGCTTGCTTCTGATGACTTGTAGATTTTTGCAATAAGTATGTGAGTTCTTTATGACTAATGTTGAGTCTATGGATTATACATACTCTCACCTTTCCATCATTGCTAGCCTCTTCGGTACCGTGCATTGCTCTTTCTCACCTTGAGAGTTGGTGCAAACTTCGCCGGTGCATCCAAACCCCGTGATATGATATGCTCTATCACACATAAACCTCCTTATATGTAGCGACCAGACCTCAAACAGTCTAGTCTCCGTGCATCAGTGTCATCCCTGGATCGGTAATGCTGACATGCACAGTACTCGAGGATTTATAACAGAGTTTCAATCACACTGTTATTACATCGAATTTCTCAAAAGAGAACTTATTACAATAATATGGCTTAAGGCCATCTAAAATCGATAACAGCGGAAGGCTTGGAACATAAAGTGAGTCCATCAACTCCAATGGCATAGCTGCGTGAACGATAACGACCTATGGCACCTTACTCGTCGTCTGAAAAGTCTGCAACATGATATGTTGCAGCCCGAAACGGGTCATCACATGGAATATGCTAGCAAAGTAACACATAGAGTAATGAACAGATAAAATGCTATCACTACATGCATATATGGCTGGTGGAAAGCTCTATGGTTACAGTTTTGCATAAAGCCAATTTTTCCCTACATCAAAGGAATAAATTTTATTTACTATCATGGTGGTTGTAAAACATTGAGAAGGTTCCTCCAACTCAATCCCAATTAAACATCATCATTAACCCAATCAAATTAATTTAGAGTGATGAGATCAACATGATAATCCAAGATCCAGATACCCAAGATGTCCATAACCGGGACACGGCTAACCATGATTACTTTATACACTCTACAGAGGTTTGCGCACTTTTACCCACAAGACTCGAACGCATCTATGATCGGAGGATCGAGACATAGTCTTTCTGAAGCATCCACTCTCTACTCTGGGTAGACAGTACCACCTACAACCCACTACATCTACTAGTCTACCTCTTCAAGAGCTCACGCAACATACTCAACTACGCCAGAGCCCATATTGGCTTGTGGCTGCACACGGACGTTTCCAGCATGAATAATCTTATGATCCCTTTGAGCCTGGGTGGCATTCCATAGGGTGATCACACGGGTACTCCGGGATTCCCTTGGGCAAGCACTAGGTTCTCCAGGTGCCCTCACAACCACTAGGTACTCTAGGGTGCCTCAACCAATCCACCCAGATGTGTATTTAAGTAGCCACCTTAAGTTAACCATTAATTAACAACACTCACATCTGGCATGGATACACTCACCCAATCCACGTGTACGAGCATAGCATAGCAATCCTAAGCATAACGTAGAAGTAACTCCCAAAGGTTTGATAATAAATAGACAATAGGTTCTACCTCATAATCTACTTCCCAAAACCCACATGTTAAGAGATCCTACTCATGCAATGTTTGAGGGTTATAAATAATGCATAAAAACTGGGTAATAAAGGGATATGATCAAAGTGTTACTTGCCTTGCTGATGATCTGCAAAACCTAGGGACAAGTAGTAGCACGCTTCGCACTCCGGGTGTTCTATCGCAAACAAACAATAACATACAATGAGCACTCAACTAGAAGCATGGGTAAAACTCAAATAAGAAGATCTAACCAGAAAGTTCAACTTAAGAACACCGGTTTGCAAAAAGAATCAAATCAAACGGAGCAATGAAACTCAAACTACGAAAGAAACAAGAACCATTTACTAATCTGGACTAAAGTCAAATTTTACAGTACCAAAATCTTGTTCAAGCTGGTTAAACAGAAAGAGGGCTTCGAGACGAAGATCTAGGCGCTTGTTTCACCTGATTCCGATAAACAAGCGAAAAGATAAACTAAAACGAAGATCAGGACAGAAACCGCGATCGAAAATAATCGCGGAAAACCCTAGAAAAAGAAAAACAGTCAAACAGGCTAACGAATGAACGTTCACTGTCTGCGCTAAACGAGCAAACAACGTTCGTTAAAACAAACGTACGGACGAACGTCCGCTAATTAACTAAACTAAAAAGCCGAACCGATCTAAAAAAACAGATCCACGGTTTTGAAAGAAAAACCGACGGTTTTCCGAGAAAAACCGTACGGCGGGGTCGGCGGCACTACTCCGGCGGCGGCGGGCGGGGTCGGCAGCGGCGGGGTGACGGCGGGACGGGCGGCGGCGCGGGCGGT
>NC_057795.1:596813960-596821682 GCF_018294505.1 Triticum aestivum | reverse complement strand
TGTTTGGGCGGCAGCGGGGTCAGGTGGGCTAGCGGGGCGGGCCCTCGGCTTATGAGGGTCAGCCGGGTACAGTGTCCAGGACGGACAAGGCCCGATAAGGTGAGTTCACTTTTTTTTAAATAAGTCCTGACGCAGAAAAACTAACAAAAGAAATACTAAATGGAGCCCAAAAATCCTGAAATAAATTTTCGCGGTCCTTTGATATTATTGCGGACAAAGTGAACATTTATTTGGGCCTCTAATGCAATTTTTAAAAATGCATTTTTTTCCCTAATTCAAATAAAATAGCAATAAAAGTCCAAATAAAATTCTTATTTGATTTTAATATTTTCCTCCAATATTTCTTTTATTTGGAGAAGTCATTTTATCCTCTCTTTTTTATTTTCATATTGGAAATATTCGGAGAGAAAAATAATTAAAACCAAATGATCCTCTTTTCAAAATTTGAGAAAACTCAAATATGAAAATAACGAAATCCCCAACTCTCTCCGTGGGTCCTTGAGTTGCTTAGAATTCCTAGGATCAACCAAAAATGCAATAAAATATGATATACAATGATGATCTATTTATAATATTCCAAATTGGAAATTTGGGATGTTACAAACCTACCCCACTTAAGATGAATCTCGCCCTCGAGATTCGGGTTGGCTAGAGAATAGGTGCGGGTGGCCCTTCGGTAGGTCTTCCTCTTGTTCCCTGGTTGCTTCATCCTCGGTATGGTGGATCCACTGAAATTTGCAAAACTTGATAACCTTGCCGCGGGTGACTCGGCTGGCAAACTCGAGAATCTTCACTAGTTTCTCCTTGTAGGTCAAATCGCTATCCAGCTAAATCGCTTCCAGTGGCGCTGTATCTCTCAGCAGAATATCGGCCATCTCTGCGTGGCACTTCTTCAACTGGGAAACGTGAAACACATCTTGAGCTCCTGACAATCCGTCTGGCAATTCCAACTTGTAAGCAACTTCTCCCATACGTTCCAAAACTTTGTATGGTCCCACAAAACGTGGTGCTAACTTTCCCTTAACTCCAAAACGCTTAACTCCTCGAAGTGGTGACACACGAAGATATACTTTGTCTCCTACTTCGTAAACTGTCTCCTTGCGTTTAGAATCTGCATAACTCTTGTGCCTGAATTGGGTTACCTTGAGTCTGTCGCGAATCAACTTAACCTTATCTTCAAACTCCTTAATCAAATCTGGTCCAAACACCTGACGATCTCCAACTTCATCCCACAATAACAATGTCCTGCACCTCCTTCCGTACAAGGCTTCGAAAGGGGCCATCTTCAAACCGGCTTGATAGCTGTTGTTGTAAGAGAACTATGCATACGGAAAATTGTCGTCCCAACTAGATCCATAATCTAGCGCACAAGCTCTCAACATGTCCTCCATAATCTGATTGACTCTCTTGGCAAGGTTGTCAGAATCGTGATTTTGAATCGGACGGGGCTCCAATGGTAGGATAAAAAATCGTAGAATCTTCACTATCAGGATCGTAGAAGCGCAGATTCTATGAAGTAAAATCATAGAATCATAGGGGTTAGTTTGGATCGTAAAGTCGTAGAATCGTATAACAGAATTGCGATTCTGACAACCTTGTCTCTTGGTCTATCCATCTGTCTGTGGATGAAAGGCTGTACTGAACTCTAGCCTGGTACCCAAAGTCTCATGCAACTGATTCCAGAACTTTTAGGTAAACTGGGTTCCTCTATCTGATACAATGGTCCTCGGAACTCCATGCAGACATACGATCCTGGTCATGTATATCTTTGCCAACTTAGCACTGGTGTAAGTGGTCTTCACTGGGATGAAATGAGCTACCTTCGTCAATCGATCGACTACAACCCATATCGAGTCATAGCCTGAACGAGTCTTGGGTAATCCCGTGATAAAATCCATGCCTAACTTGTCCCACTTCCATTCAGGTACCGGCAATGGTTGTAACAAACCTGCTAGCTTTTGATGCTCTACCTTCACTCTCTGACATATATCACATACTGCTACATACTCAGCTATATCCTTCTTCATTCCTGTCCACCAGAAACTTTCCTTCAAATCCAAATACATCTTAGTGTTTCCGGGGTGAATCGAATATGGTGAATCATGGGACTCCTGCAGAATCAACTTCCTGATCTCGGGGTCGTTAGGCACATATACGCGATCCGCAAACCATAAGGTATCGTGCTCATCCTCACGAAATCCTTTGGCCTTTCCTTTACTCATCCTTTCCTTTATCTCAGCAATCTCCTTGTCAGTCTTCTGGTCTTCTCTGATCTTATCCAACAAGGTAGACTGAATTTCCAATGCTGCTACATAACCTCTTGGAACTATTTCCAAACATAGCTCTCAAAGATTCTCTGCTAACTCCTTGGGTAATTCTCTGGTCATGAGCGTATTAACATAACTCTTGCGACTCAACGGATCGGCTACTACATTAGCCTTTCCGGGATGATAATGCAACTTCCTATCATAATCCTTAATGAGCTCCAACCATCTCCTTTGCCTGAGATTCAACTCCTTCTGTGTGAAGATGTACTTCAAACTCTTGTGATCCGTGTACACCTCACAATGATTACCGATAAGGAAATGTCTCCATGTCTTCAACGCATGCACTACGGCTGCTAACTCCAAATCATGCGCAACATAATTTTGCTCATGAGGTTTAAGCTGTCGTGAGGCATATGAAACAACTATTCCATCCTGCATAAGCACTGCACCAAGTCCTCGACGAGAAGCGCCGCAATACACTTGATAATCCTTACATTGGTCTGGAAGAATCAACACTGGGGCTGTAACCAAACGTTTCTTCAATTCCTGAAAACTGGCTTCACACTCCTCGGTCCATTTGAACTTGGTGTCCTTCTTCAACAACTCTGTCATGGGCTTTGCAATCTTGGAGAAATTCTCCATGAACCTCCGGTAATATCCTGCGAGTCCAAGAAAACTCCTGATTGCTCCAACTGACGTGGGTGCTACCCATTTAGTCACAGAAACAACCTTGGTGGGGTCTACTGCTATACCTTCTCCGGATATAAGATGTCCGAGAAATCCAACTTCCTTGAACCAAAACTCACATTTGCTAAATTTGGCAAATAACTGATGTTCCCTGAGCTTCTCAAGAACTAAACGCAAATGCTCCTTATGCTCCTCTCATTCTTCAAGTAGACCAATATATCATCAATGAACACTACAACGAACTTATCCAAAAACTCCATAAACACCTTGTTCATCATGTTCATGAAATAGGCAGGCACGTTAGTCAGACCAAATGACATAACGGTATACTCATATAGCCCGTACCTTGTGGTAAAAGCTGTCTTAGGTATGTCCTTCTCTCGAATCTTCAGCTGATGGTATCCTGATCGCAGATCGATCTTGTAAAGTACCTTAGCTCCTTGCAACTGGTCAAACAAATCATTGATCATCGGCAGTGGGTACTTGTTCTTGATCGTTACTTCATTCAACGCACGATAATCAACAACCATCCTCAACGATTCATCTTTCTTCTCCACTAGAAGTACTGGACATCCCCAAGGTGATGAGCTTGGTCGAATGTACCCTTTATCCAGTAATTCCTTAATCTGCTTCTTAATCTCCTCCAAATCCTTTGCGGGCATCCGATACAGCCTCTTTGATATTGGCCCGGTGCCTGGCAAAAGCTCAATCAAAAACTCAATGTCTCTATCTGGTGGCATGCTTGGGAACTCCTCTGGAAATACATCAGGGAAATCCTTCACCACTGGTACTTCCTCCTGTACAATTGTCCCCTGTTGAAAGGGTTGGGCTTCTTCCCAGAGCTTCTGTTACCATTTCCATTCTTTGCTTCAGAACACTCGGTGGCGTAGTGTCCATTCTTTCTGCACTTGAAACAAGTATTGTGACTTAGATTCTTCTTGGCGGGCGTTGCCGGGTTGGAACGTTCTGGCCGTTGCTTCCTCCATTCCCATTCCCATTCTTGGGGCCACTATGGTTATGCAAACTCCCTCCATTGGAATTATGGCCTCCATGGTAATGGTGAATGTGTCCTCCCGAGTTTGGGGTAAAACGAGGTCTCTGCTAAGCTCCTGAATTGTACTTCCCTTGTCCATACTTCCTCTTGCGGTTGTCTATCTACTGCTGCTTCCCTTCAATCATGAGAGCTCTATCTATCAACTCCTGGTAGTTGTTGAAGGTTGCCACCATCAACTGCATGCTCAACTCATCATTCAGTCCTTCCAGAAACTTCTCCTGCTTAGCGGCATCTGTAGCAACGTCATCCGAGGCCTAACGTGCTAACTTACTAAACTCATCCACATACTACCCCACTATGCGACCTCCTTGGCGTAGGTTGCGAAACTTGCGCTTCTTCATGGCCATAGCTCCTGCTGAAACATGGGCAGTGCAGAAAGCCTGCTGAAACTGATCCCATGTAACAGTGTCAATGGGGTAAGTGGCTGTGAAATTCTCCCACCATGATGCTGCGGGTCCATCAAGCTGGTGTGCGGTAAAACACACTCTCTCTGCATCTGTGCATCCTACACTGGTCAGCTCTCTTCCGATCTTGCGGAGCCAATCATCTGCAACAATCGGTTCGGTGCTACTAGAGAACACCGGCGGATTCAGCCTTAGGAAACGGGCTAAGTGATCAACAGGTGGTGGTGGTGGTGGGTTGTTGTTGTTGTTGTTGTTGTTGTTGTTGTTGTTGTTGTTGTTGTTGTTGTTGTTGTTGTTGTTGCTGCTGCTGCTGTTGCTGTTGCTGTTGTTGTTGCTGCTGCTACTGTTGCTGCTGCTGCTGTTGCTGCTGTTGTTGTTGCTGTTGTTGTTGTTGTTGTTGTTGTTGTTGTTGTTGTTGTTGTTGTTGTTGTTGTTGTTGTTGTTGTTGTTGTTGTTGTTGTTGTTGTTGTTGTTGTTGTTGTTGTTGTTGTTGTTGTTGTTGTTGTTGTTGATGTTGTTGTTGTTGTTGTTGTTGTTGTTGTTGTTGTTGTTGTTGTTGTTGTTGTTGTTGTTGTTGTTGTTGTTGTTGTTGTTGTTGTTGTTGTTGTTGTTGTTGTTGTTGTTGTTGTTGTTGTTGTTGTTGTCACGTCTCAGAGGCATCTGATGGGTTTTAGAAAAGATGCGAAAACAAAATAGAATGAGGTCTAAGGGGAAAACACTACCCATATGCACATGAGACAAACACAATCATATCACTTCAATCAATTCAAAAAGGGCATACAATCGGTCTAACTATCGTTACAAAAGTGCTTGGACTATACTATATACATGGGGGAATACTACTACTGATATGGTGGTCGACTAGAAGTTTTAATCTGTAGAAGACTCCATGATATCTGCTCCAGCTTCATTAATGTAGTCATCATCGCTGTCGTCGGGGTCTGAGTCGGTGTCGTCGATGATGATGTAGTCCTTTGAACGAATGTCCTTGGAATCGTCGTCATTTCCTCCTGGCGCGGGGTCTCCCATGATTACTCCTAGCTTCCTTGTCAGATCGTCATTCTTCTCCACTAGTATCATCATTTCCTCCTCATATCCATCGCGTGTAGACTTGAGTTTTCCTCTAGCTCCGTGATCCTAATCATTGCCTTCTTCAGATCTATCATGCCTGCGCACATCTGGTTCTCCTGGCGACGAATGTGCTGATTTAACTCCTGGATTAAAGCTACAATGGACATGTCCCTCCTGGTGTTGATCATCTCCCATTGCTCATCTCGGTGCCCACATATCTGGTAGATAGTGTCCTTCAGATCCTTGTGGTAAACTTATCCAATGCGTCCCATAGTGATGTGGGCTACCATGCTCTTTCCTAAACTCCAGGTTGGTGCATCAACGGAAAACTCTATGGGCTCAGTGACTGGCATGAACGTCCTTCCTGGAACTTGAACTCGAATCATCCAACGCTCCTCTTCTGGTAAAGTCGCGATGTAGGTCCTAGTGAACCTTGATATTCCGATGTTCAGGTACCTAGTGACTTCCTTCAAGTGCCGTCCAAAAGGTGTATCTTCATCCAGTTGTGTAAACTTGTTCCTTTAATCCGCCATCTATAGAGTAGAAAAGGGAGAGGAGTCAGAAATGAGTAGAGAAGAGTGACCTATGGTTTTAGCTTAGTGATTGTGTCCTACAGTCAGCGTCTGCTCTGATACCATCTTGTAGCGACCAGACCTTAAACAGTCTAGTCTTTGTGCATCAGTGTCATCCCTGGATCGGTAATGCTGACACGCACAGTACTCGAGGATTTATAACAGAGTTTCAATCACACTCTTATTATATCGAATGTCTCAAAAGAGAACTTATTACAATAATATGACTTAAGGCCATCTAAAATCGATAACAGCGGAATGCTTGGAAGATAAAGTGAGTCCATCAACTCCAACGACATAGCTGAGTGAACGACAACAATCTATGGCACCTTACTCATCGTCTGAAAAGTCTGCAACATGATATGTTGCAGCCCGAAATGGGTCAGCACATGGAATATTGATGTCTACTACACAACCTTCTTCTTGTAGACGCTGTTGGGCCTGCAAGTGCACAGGTTTGTAGGACAGTAGCAAATTTCCCTCAAGTGGATGACCTAAGGTTTATCAATCCGTAGGAGGCGTAGGATGAAGATGGTCTCTCTCAAACAACCCTGCAACCAAATAACAAAGAGTCTCTTGTGTCCCCAACACACCGAATACAATGGTAAATTGTATAGGTGCACTAGTTCGGCGAGGAGATGGTGATACAAGTGCAATATGGATGGTAGATAAAGGTTTTTGTAATATGAAATTATAAAAACAGCAAGGTAACTAATGATAAAAGTGAGCGTAAATGGTATTGCAATGATAGGAAACAAGGCCTAGGGTTCATACTTTCACTAGTGCAAGTTCTCTCAACAATAATAACATAGATAGATCATATAACAATCCCTCAACATGCAACAAAGAGTCACTCCAAAGCCACTAATAGCGGAGAACAAACGAAGATATTATGGTAGGGTACTAAACCACCTCAAAGTTATTCTTTCGGATCAATCTATTCAAGAGTTCATACTAGAATAACACCTTAAGACACAAATCAACCAAAACCCTAATGTCACCTAGATACTCCATTGTCACCTCAAGTATCCATGGGCATGATTATACGATATGCATCACACAATCTCAGATTCATCTATTCAACCAACACAAAGTACTTCAAAGAGTGCCCCAAAGTTTCTACCGGAGAGTCAAGACGAAAACGTGTGCCAACCCCTATGCATAGGTTCATTGGCGGAACCCGCAAGTTGGTCACCAAAACATACATCAAGTAGCACATGATATCCCATTGTCACCACAGATAAGCACGGCAAGACATACATCAAGTGTTCTCAAATCATTAAAGACTCAATCCGGTAGGATAACTTCAAAGGGAAAACTCAATCCATTACAAGAGAGTAGAGGGGAAAACATCATAAGATCCAACTATAATAGCAAATCTTGGGATACATCGAGATCATGCCTTAGAGGGAACACGAGAGAGAGAACACGAGATAGAGATCAAACACATAGCTACTGGTACATACCCTCAGCCCCGAGGGTGAACTACTCCCTCCTCGTCATGGATAGTGTTGGGATGATGAAGATGGACACCGGTGATGGGATCCCTCCTCCGGCAGGGTGCCGGAACGGGGTCCCGAGAGGTTTTTGGTGGCTACAGAGGCTTGCAGCGGCGGAACTCCCGATCTATCTTCGTTCTTGGTGTTTTTAGGGTACGTGGGCTTATA
>NC_057795.1:596807899-596813698 GCF_018294505.1 Triticum aestivum | reverse complement strand
CCAGGAGGGGTGGGCGCGCCCTCCTATCTCCTTTCCTCCTCGAGGATCTTATGACGTGAACTCCAAGTCTCCAGGATCATATTCTTCCAAAAAATCACGCTGCCGAAGGTTTCATTCCGTTTGGACTCCGTTTGATATTCCTTTTCTTCGAAATACTGAAACAGGCAATAAAATAGCACTATGGGTGGGCCTCCGGTTAATAGGTTAGTCGCAAAAGTAATATAAAAGTGTATAATAAAGCCCGTAATCATTCAAAACAGATAATAAAATAGCATGAATGCTTCATAAATTATAGATACGTTGGAGACGTATCAGCATCCCCAAGCTTAATTCCTACTTGTCCTCGAGTAGGTAAATGATAAAGAAAGAATTTATGAAGCGTGAATGCTAGAGGTGCACAAGTTTGATCAATGATAATTTCAATCACCTTTACTAGCATCATTATATGGCATAACAGTAGTTCATCCCATAAAACTGTTCATGATCAAGTAACAAGCTATTCACATGTTAAAGCATAGACCATAAACTTTCTTGAAAACTAGAAAACTTCATTCTTAGTCATCAAACAATTGCAATTCATCCTATTTTCAGGAAGGTTCTATGTCAGAGCTTTGATTTAGCAAACTTCACATACTCAACTATCATATAGTCTTCTACAATTGCTAACACTCACGCAATACTTGTGGTTATGAAGTTTTAATCAGACACAGAGAAAGATAGGGGCTTATAATGTTGCCTCCAAACATATTCACCTTTGGGTAATGTCCAAAATAATAGTTCATGCTAATGTACATCCAATTGGATCTATATATCAGGATCACCCTAACACAAAGTGCTTGCCAAAGGATAAAATGAAAAAGGGAAAGGTGAAGATCACCTTGACTCTTGCATAAAGTAAAAGACATAAAGTAAAAGATAGGCCCTTCGTGGAGGGAAGCAGAGGTTGTCATGCGCTTTTAGGGTTGGATACACAAAATCTTAATGCGAAAGAACGTCACTTTATATTGCCACTTGTATATGGACCTTTATTATGCAGTCCGTCGCTTTTATTGCTTCCATAACAAGATCGTACAAAGCTTATTTTCTCCGCACTAATAAGTCATGCATATTTAGAGAGCAATTTTTATTGCATGCACCGATGACAACTTACTTGAAGGATCTTACTCAATCCATAGGTAGGTATGGTGGACTCTCATGGCAAAAACTGGGTTTAAGGATATTTGGAAGCACAAGTATTATCTCTACTTGGTGCAAGGAATTTGTCTAGCATGAGGAGGAAAGGCAAGCTCAACATGTTTGAATGATCCATGACAATATACTTTGACTGAGATGTGAGAAAACATAACCCATTACGTTGTCTTCCTTGTCCAACATCAACTCTTTAGCATGTCGTACTTAATGAGTGCTCACAATTATAAAAGATGTCTAGGATAGTGTATTTATATGTGAAATCTCTCTTCCTTCAATATTCTTTCATGAATTGTTCAAGTGACCAATACAATGCTTCTATCCTTAAATAAATTTACAACCTCTACTTCTTAGATGTTAAGTCATACTCCCCATGGGAAGCAAATGAGATAGATATAAGTTTAGATTTATTACATTCAACTCATTCAACCATTTACTCATAGGATATAAGTGAAGCACACGAGTAAATGACAAACTACTCCAAAAAGATATAAGTGAAGATCAATGAGTAGCTAAATAATTATGTAACTATATGAAGACTCCCTCTCATTTAAGAATTTCAGATCTTGGTATTGCATTCAAACAGCAAGCAAAACAAAAACAAAATGACATTGCAAGGATAGCATAACTCATGTGAAGAAGCAAAAACGTAGGTTCAACCAATACTAACCGATGATTGTTGAAGAAGAAAGGTGGGATGCCTACCGGGGCATCCCCAAGCTTAGATGCTTGACACTTCTTGAAATATTATATTCGGGTGCCTTGGGCATACCCAATCTTGAGCTTTTATGTCTCCTTAATTCCTTTTATATGTCGGTTTCCCTTTTTATCAAAAGCTTCATCCACACCAAACTCAACAAGAACTCGTGAGATAGGTTAGTATAAATCAATACAAAACCATATCATTTTCTACTGTAACAAATTACTAACATTATTATTCAACATTTCATAGTAAATGTCTCTGCATATTTAATACTCCTATCCTCAAATAGAATCATTAAACAAGCAAACATATGCAAACAATGCAAACATAACAGCAATCTGCCAAAACAGTATAGTCTGTAAAGAATGAAAGATTCATCATACTTCCCTAACTCCAAAAATTATAAGGAAAATACTACGCTGTAGAATATTTATCAGATCTCATTATGCAAAAAGATTCAACATTATATCACTCTCTTAATTTTCTAGGGAATTTTTGCAACAGCATAAACTTTCTGTTTTCAAACAGCAACATGTATACTAGCGAAATAAGCATGGTAAAGGCTATCCTTGACATTTTTATTGAAAATATAGATGCAAAACATTATTCTAAATAATATAAAGCAAATGCTAACAAAATAAAATGATGCTCCAAGCAAAACACATATCATGTGGTGAATAAAAATAAAGCTCCAAGTAAAGTTACCGATGAACGAAGACGAAGGAGGGGATGACTTCCGGGGCATCCCCAAGCTTAGGCTCTTGGTTGTACTTGAATATTACCTTGGGGTGCCTTGTGCATACCCAATCTTAGGCTCTATCCACTCCTTATTCCATAGTCCAGAAAATCTTTACCCAAAACTTGAAAACTTCAACCACACAAAACTCAAAACAGAACTTGTAAGCTCCGTTAGTATAAGAAAATAAAACCTCCACTTAGGTTACTGTAATGAACTCATTCTAAATTCATATTGGTGGTAAACCTACTGTATTCCACCTTCTCTATGGTTCATACCCTTACATACTAGCCATAGATTCATCAAAATAAGCAAACAACACAATGAAAACAGAATCTGTCAAAAACAGAATAGTCTGTAGTAATATGTATCAAACGTATACTTATGGAACCGCAACAATTATGAAATAAATTGGTGGACCTGAGTAATTTATCTATTAATCATATGCAAAAAGAATGGACCTAAAAGAACTCTTCAGTAAAAAATGGCATCTATTATCTTGAGCGCTAAAGTTTCTGTTTTTTATAGCAAGATCATATAGACATCACCCAAGTCTTCCCAAAGGCTCTACTTGGCACTTTATTGAAACAAAAGCTATAAAACATTATTACTACAATATAATAATCATGTGAACACACAAAAACAGTAAGTGTAAATATTGGGTTGTCTCCCAACAAGTGATTTTCTTTAATGCCTTTCTAGCTAGGCATGATGATGGCAATGATGCTCACATAAAAGATAAGAATTGAAATATAACGGGAGCATCATGAAGCATATGACTAGCACATTTAAGCCTAACCCTCTTCCTATGCATAGGGATTTTGTGAGCAAACAACTTATGGGAATAATAATCAACTAGCATAGGACGGTAAAACAAGCATAACTTCAAGATTTTAAGCACATAGAGAGGAAACTTGATATTATTGCAATTCCTACAAGCATATGTTCCTCCATCATAATAATTTTCAATAGCATAATGAATTAATTCAACAATACAACCAGCACCTAAATCATTCTTTTCATGATCTACTAGCATAGAAAATTTACTACTCTCCACATAAGCAAATTTCTTCTCATGAATAGTAGTGGGAGCAAACTCAACAAAATAATTATCATGTGAGGCATAATCCAATTGAAAACTAAAATCATTATGACAAGTTTCATGGTTATCATTATGCTTAAAAGCATACAAGTCATCACAATAATCATAATAGATAGCAACTTTGTTCTCATAATCAATTGGAACCTCTTCCGAAATAGTGGAATCATCACTAAATAAAGTTGACACTCTTCCAAATCCACTTTCATATTCATCACAATAAGATTCAATATCCTCCAAAATAGTGGGATCAATACTACCTAAAGTTGACACTCTTCCAAACCCACTTTCATCAATATAATCATCATAAATAGGAGGCATGCTTTCACCATAATAAATATTCTCATCAAAGCTTGGGGGACAAAAAATATCATATTCATCAAACATAGCATCCCCAAGCTTGTGGCTTCGCATATCATTAGCATCATGTATATTCAATGAATTCATACTAACAACATTCCAATCATGCTCATCATTCAAAGATTTCATGTAAAACATTTTATAGACTTCTTCTTCTAGCACTTGAGCACAATTTTCCTTACCATCATTCTCACGAAAGATATTAAAAAGAAGAAGCGTATGAGACAAACTCAATTCCATTTTTTTGTAGTTTTCTTTTTATAAACTAAACTAGAGATAAAACAAGAAACAAAAAGATTAGATTGCAAGAGTAAAGATATACCTTCAAGCACTCACCTCCCCGGCAACGGCGCCAGAAAAGAGCTTGATTGACGGGGTGTGAGTGCTGCTTACCTAGCCTCCTCGACAACAGCGCCAGAAAAGAGCTTGATGTCTACTACACAACCTTCTTCTTGTAGATGTTGTTGGGCCTGCAAGTGCATAGGTTTGTAGGACAGTAGCAAATTTCCCTCAAGTGGATGACCTAAGGTTTATCAATCCGTAGGAGGCATAGGATGAAGATGGTCTCTCTCAAACAACCCTGCAACCAAATAACAAAGAGTCTCTTGTGTCCCCAACACACCCAATACAATGGTAAATTGTATAGATGCACTAGTTCGGCGAAGATATGGTGATACAAGTGCAATATAGATGGTAGATAAAGGTTTTTGTAATATGAAATTATAAAAACAGCAAGGTAACTAATGATAAAAGTGAGCGTAAACGGTATTGCAATGATAGGAAACAAGGCCTAGGGTTCATACTTTCACTAGTGCAAGTTCTCTCAACAATAATAACATAGATAGATCATATAACAATCCCTCAACATGCAACAAAGAGTCACTCCAAAGCCACTAATAGCGGAGAACAAATGAAGAGATTATGGTAGGGTACGAAACCACCTAAAAGTTATTCTTTCAGACCAATCTATTCAAGAGTTCGTACTAGAATAACACCTTAAGACACAAATCAACCGAAACCCTAATGTCACCTAGAAACTCCATTGTCACCTCAAGTATCCGTGGGCATGATTATACGATATGCATCACACAATCTCAGATTCATCTATTCAACCAACACAAAGTACTTCAAAGAGTGCCCCAAAGTTTCTACCGGAGAGTCAAGACGAAAACGTGTGCCAACCCCTATGCATAGGTTCATGGGCGAAACCCGCAAGTTGGTCACCAAAACATACATCAAGTGGCACATGATATCCCATTGTCACCACAGTAAGCACGGCATGACATACATCAAGTGTTCTCAAATCATTAAAGACTCAATCCGATAAGATAACTTCAAAGGGAAAACTCAATCCATTACAAGAGAGTAGAGGGGGAAAACATCATAAGATCCAACTATAATAGCAAAGCTCAAGATACATCAAGATCATGCCTTAGAGGGAACACGAGAGAGACAACACGAGAGAGAGATCAAACACATAGATACTGGTACATACCCTCAGCCCTGAGGGTGAACTACTCCCTCCTCCTCATGGATAGCGCCGGGATGATGAAGATGGCCACCGGTGATGGGATCCCCCCTCTGGCAGGGTGCCGGAACGGGCTCCCGAGAGGTTTTTGGTGGCTACAGAGGCTTGCGGCGGCGGAACTCCCGATCTATCTTCGTTCTTGGTGTTTTTAGGGTACGTGGGCTTATATAGGTGAAAGAAGTCGG
>NC_057795.1:596805542-596807510 GCF_018294505.1 Triticum aestivum | reverse complement strand
AGGGAGGTGTGCCCAGGAGGGGTGGCCACGCCCTCCTATCTCCTGGCCTCCTTGAGGATCTTCTAACGTGAACTCCAAGTCTCCAGGATCATATTCTTCCAAAAAATCACGCTGCCGAAGGTTTCATTCCGTTTGGACTCTGTTTGATATTCCTTTCTTTGAAATACTGAAATAGGCAATAAAACAACAATATGGGCTGGGCCTCCGGTTAATAGGTTAGTCCCAAAAGTGAAAGTGTATAATAAAACCCGTAATCATTCAAAACAGATAATAAAATAGCATGAATGCTTCATAAATTATAGATACGTTGGAGACGTATCAAATATGTTGGCAAAGTAACACATATAGTAATGAACAGATAAAATGCTATCACTACATGCATATATGGCTTGTGGAAAGCTCTATGGTTACGGTTTTGCATAAAGCCAATTTTTCCCTACATCAAAGGAATAAATTTTATTACTATCCTGGTGGTTGTAAAACATTGAGAAGGTTCCTCCAACTCAATCCCAATTAAACATCATCATTAACCCAATCAAATTAATTTAGAGTGATGATATCAACATGATAATCCAAGATCCAGATACTCAAGATGTCCATAACCTGGGACACGGCTAACCATGATTAGTTTATACACTCTGCAGAAGTTTGCGCACTTTTCCCCACAAGACTCGAACGCATCCATGATCGGAGGATGGAGACATAGTCTTTCTGAAGCATTCACTCTCTACTCTGGGTAGACAGTACCACCTACAACCAACTACATCTGCTAGTCTATCTCTTCAAGAGCTCACACAACATACTTAACTACGCCAGATCCCATATTGGCTTGTGGCTGCACACGGAAGTTTCCAGCATGAATAGTCTTATGATCCCTTTGAGCCTGGGTGGCATTCCATAGGGTGATCACACGGGGACTCCGTGATTCCCTTGGGCAAGCACTGGGTTCTCCAGGTGCCCTCACAACCACTAGGTACTCCAGGGTGCCTCAACCAATCCACCTAGATGTGTATTTAAGTAGCCACCTTAAGTTAACCATTAATTAACAATACTCACATCTGTCATGGATACACTCACCCAATCCACGTCTACGAGCATAGCATAGCAATCCTAAGCATAACGTAGAAGTAACTCCCAACGGTTTGATAATAAAAAGACAATAGGTTCTACCTCATCATCTACTTCCCCAAACCCACATGTTAAGAGATTCTGCTCATGCAACATTTGAGGGTTATAACTAATGCATAAAACTGGGTAATAAAGGGATATGATCAAAGTGTTACTTACCTTGCTGATGATCTGCAAAACCTAGGGACTCGTAGTAGCACGCTTTGCACTCCGGGTGTTCTATCGCAAACAAACAATAACATACAATGAGCACTCAACTAGAAGCACGGGTAAAACTCAAATAAGAAGATATAACCAGAAAGTTCAACTTAAGAACAGCAGTTTGCAAATAGAATCAAATCAAACGGAGCAACAAAACTCAAACTACGAAAGAAACAAGATCCGTTTACTAATCTAGACTAAAGTCAAGTTTTACAATACTAGAATCTTGTTCAAGTTGGTTAACAGGAAAGAGGGCTTCAAGACGAAGATCTAGGCGCTTGTTTCACCTGATTTCGATTAACGAGCGAAAAGATAAACTAAAATGAAGATTAGGGCAGAAATCACGATCGAAAATAATCGCAGAAAACCCTGGAAAAAGAAAAACAAATGAATAGGCTAACGAACGAACGTTCGCTGTCTGCGCTAAACGGACGAACAACGTTCACTAAAACGAACATATGGACGAACGTCTGCTAAATAACTAAACCAAAAAAAACCGAACCGATCTAAAAAACAGATCTAGGGTTTCAAAAGAAAAACCGACGGTTTTCCAGTAAAAACCGTACGGCGGCGGCGTCTACCTTGGCGGCGGCGGTGGGGCTTCGGCGACGGCGGGCGGGGTCGGCGGCAGCACGGGTG
>NC_057795.1:596692584-596805122 GCF_018294505.1 Triticum aestivum | reverse complement strand
GCACGGGTGGTGCGGCTGTGCGGCCGGCAGCGGCGCGGGCTGGCGGCATCGGTGGGTGGCGGCTAGGGTTTGGGCGGTGGCGGGGTCGGGTGGGCTGGCGGGGCGGGGCCAAGTCTTATAAGGGCCGGCCGGGTATAGTGTCCAGGACGGACATGGCCCGGTAAGGTCGGTTCACTTTTTTTTAAATAAGTCCCGACGCAGAAAAACTAACAAAAGAAATACTAAATCGAGCCCAAAAATCCTGAAATAAATTTTCACGTTCCTCTAATAATATTGTGGACAAAGTGAACATTTATTTGGGCCTCTAATGCAATTTTGAAAAACACATTTTTTCCTAATTCAAATAAAATAGCAATAAAAGTCCAAATAAAATTCTTATTTGATTTTAATATTCTTCCTCCAATATTTCTTTTATTTGGAGAAGTCATTTTATCCCCTCTATTTTATTTCCATATTGGAAATATTCGGAGAGAAAAATAATTAAAACCAAATTATCCTCTTTTGAAAATTTGAGAAAACTCAAATATGAAAATAACGAAATCCCCAACTCTCTCCATGGGTCCTTGAGTTGCCTAGAATTCCTAGGATCAACCAAAAATGCAATAAAATATGATATGCAGTGATGATCTATGTATAACATTCCAAATTGGAAATTTGGGATGTTACATTATATCTTCCTCAAAACAGCCACCATACCTACCTATTATGGCATTTCCATAGCCATTCCGAGATATATTGCCATGCATCTTTCCATCGTTTCATTTATTTTGACACGTTTCATCATTGTCATATTGCCTTGCATGATCATGTAGTTGACATCGTATTTGTGGCAAACCCACCATGCATAATTTTTCATACATGCCACTCTTGATTCATTGCCCATCCCGGTACACTGCCAGAGGCACTCATATAGAGTCATATTTTGTTCTAGTATCGAGTTGTAATCCATGAGTTGTAAATAAATAGAAGTGTGATGATCAACATTATTAGAGCATTGTCCCTTGAAAAAAAGAAAAAGGAAAGGCCAAATAAAAAAAGAAAAAGGAAAGGCCAAATAAAAAAAGGGAAGGCCCAAAAAGAAAAAAAAAGGGGGACAATGTTACTATCCTTTTTCCACACTTGTGCTTCAAAGTGGCACCATGACCCTTATGATAGAGAGTCTCTTATTTTGTCACCTTCATATACTAGTGGGAATTTTTCATTATAGAACTTGGCTTGTATATTCCAACAATGGGCTTCCTCAAATGCCCTAGGTCTTCATGAGCAAGCAAGTTGGATGCACACCCACTTAGTTTCTTTTCTTGAGCTTTCATACATTTATAGCTCTAGTGCATATGTTGCATGGCAATCCCTACTCCTTGCATTGACATCAATTGATGGGCATCTCCCAAGCCCGTTAATTAGACGCGTCAATGTGAGACTTTCTCCTTTTTTTGTCTTCTCCACACAACCCCCATCATCATACTCTATTCCACCTATAATGCTATATCCATGGCTCACGCTCATGTATTGCATGAAAGTTGAAAAAGTTTGAAAAGGCAAAAGCATGAAACAATTGCTTGGCTGAAACCGAGGTTGTGCATGATTTGAATATTTCTGTGTGACGAAGATGGAGCATAGCCAAACTATATGATTTTGTAGGGATGAACTTTCTTTGTCCATGCTATTTTGAGAAGACATAATTTCTTTGTTACTATGCTTAAAGTATTATTATTTTTATGTCAATATTAAACTTTTGTCTTGAATCTTATGGATCTGAATATTTTTGCCACAATAAAGAAGATTACATTAATAAATATGTTAGGTAGCATTCCACATCAAAAAAATCTGTTTTTATCATTTACCTACTCGAGGACGAGCAGGAATTAAGCTTGGGGATGCTTGATACGTCTCCAACGTATCTATAATTTTTGTTTGTTCCATGCTATTATATTATATGTTTTGGATGTTTAATGGGATTTATTATACACTTATATATTATTTTTAGGACTAACCTATTAACCGGAGGCCCAGTCCAAGTTGCTGTTTTTTGCCTATTTCAGTGTTTTGCAGAAAAGGAATATCAAACGGAGTCCAAACGGAATGAAACCTTCGAGAGAGTTATTTTTGGAACAAACGAAATCCAGGAGCACAATAGATTGGGAGTTCCGCCACCGCAAGCCTCTGTAGCCACCAAAAACCAATTGGGACCCTGTTCCGGCACCCTGCCGGAGGGGGGATCCATCACCGGTGGCCATCTTTATCATCCCGGCGCTCTCCATGACGAGGAAGGAGTAGTTCACCCTCGGGGTTGAGGGTATGTACCAGTAGCTATGTGTTTGATCTCTCTCTCTCTCTCTCTGGTGTTCTTGATTTGGCATGATCTTGATGTACCGCGAGCTTTGCTATTATAGTTGGATCTTATGATGTTTCTCCCCCTCTACTCTCTTGTAATGGCTTGAGTTTTCCCTTTGAAGTTATCTTATCGGATTGAGTATTTAAGGATTTGAGAACACTTGATGTATGTCTTGCGTGGGATACCCATGGTGACAATGGGGTATTCTATTTATTCACTTGATGTATGTTTTGGTGATCAACTTGCGGGTTCTGTGACCTTGGGAATCTATGCATAGGGGTTGGCACATGTTTTCGTCTTGACTCTCTGGTAGAAACTTAGGGGCACTCTATGAAGTACTTTGTGTTGGTTGAATAGATGAATCTGATTTTGTGTGATGTATATCGTATAATCATGCCCACGGATACTTGAGGTGACATTGGAGTATCTAGGTGACAGTAGGGTTTTGGTTGATTTGTGTCTTAAGGTGTTATTCTAATACGAACTCTATGATAGATCGAACGGAAAGAATAGCTTCGTGTTATTTTACTACGGACTCTTGAATAGATCAATCAGAAAGAATAACTTTGAGGTGGTTTCGTACCCTAGAATAATCTCTTCGTTTGTTCTCCGCTGTTAGTGGCTTTGGAGTGACTATTTGTTGCATGTTGAGGGATAGTTATATAATCCAGTTATGTTATTATTGTTGAGAGGACTTGCACTAGTGAAATTGTGAACCTTAGGCCTTGTTTCGAAGCATTGCAATACAGTTTGTGCTCACTTTTATCATTAGTTACCTTGCTGTTTTTTATATTTTCAGATTACAAAAACCTATATCTATCATCCATATTGCCCTTGTATCACCATCTCTTCGCGAACTAGTGCACCTATACAATTTACCATTATATTGGGTGTGTTGGGGACACAAGAGACTCTTTGTTATTTGGTTGCAGGGTTGCTTGAGAGAGACCATCTTCATCCTATGCCTCCCACGGATTGATAAACCTCAGGTCATCCACTTGAGGGAAATTTGCTACTGTCCTAGAAACCTCTACACTTGGAGGCCCAACAACGTCTACAAGAAGAAGGTTGCGTAGTAGACATTGTTGGAAATATGCCCTAGAGGCAATAATAAAGGATTATTATTATATTTCCTTGTTCATGATAATTGTCTTTTATTCATGCTATAATTGTATTATCCAGAAATCGTAATACACGTGTGAATACTTAGACCACAACATGTCCCTAGTGAGACTCTAGTTGACTAGCTCGTTGATCAACAAATAGTCATGGTTTCCTGACTATGGACATTGGATGTCATTGATAACGGGATCACATCATTAGGAGAATGATGTGATGGACAAGACCCAATCCTAAGCATAGCACAAAGATCGTGTAGTTCGTTTGCTAGAGCTTTTCCAATGTCAAGTATCTTTTCCTTAGACCATGAGATTGTGTAACTCCCGGATACCGTAGGAGTGCTTTGGGTGTACCAAACGTCACAACGTAACTGGGTGACTATAAAGGTGCACTACAGGTATCTCCGAAAGTGTCTGTTGGGTTGACACAGATCGAGACTGGGATTTGTCACTTCATATGACGGAGAGGTATCTCTGGGCCCACTCGGTAATGCATCATCATAATGAGCTCAAAGTGACCAAGTGTCTGGTCACGGTATCATGCATTACGGTACGAGTAAAGTGACTTGCCAGTAACGAGATTGAACGAGGTATTAGGATACCGACGATCGAATCTCGGGCAAGTAACATACCGATTGACAAGGGGAATTGTATACGGGGTTGCTTAAATCCTCGACATCGTGGTTGATCCGATGAGATCATCGAGGAGTATGTGCGAGCCAACATGGGTATCTAGATCCCACTGTTGGTTATTGACCGGAGAGCCGTCTCGGTCATGTCTGCATGTCTCCCGAACCCGTAGGGTCTACACACTTTAGGTTCGGTGACGCTAGGGTTTTATGAATATGAGTATGCAGCAAGCCAAAAGTTGTTCGGAGTCCCGGATGAGATCCCGGACGTCACGAGGAGTTCCGGAATGGTCCGGAGGTAAAGAATTATATATAGGAAGTGCAGTTTCGGCCATCGGGAGAGTTTCGGGGGTCACCGGTATTGTACTGGGACCACCGGAAGGGTCCCCGGGGTCCACCGGGTGGGGCCACCTATCCCGGAGGGCCCCGTGGGCTGAAGTGGGAGGGGAACCATCCCCAAGTGGGTTGGTGCGCCCCCCGTTGGCCCCCCTGCGCCTAGGGTTGGAAACCCTAGGGTGGGGGGCGCCTCCACTTGCCTTGGGGGGCACTCCACCCCCCTGTCCGCCGCCCCCCTTTGGAGATCCCATCTCCAGGGCCGGCGCCCCCCTCGGGGGCCTATATAAAGGAGGGGGGAGGGAAGCCGCACCCTGAAGTATTGGCGCCTCCCTCTCCCCTGCTACACCTCCTCCTCCCGTAGTCGCTTGGCGAAGCCCTGCCGGAACCCTGCTGCGTTCGCCACCACGCCGTCATGCTGCTGGATCTTCATCAACCTCTCCTTCCCCTCTTGCTGGATCAAGAAGGAGGAGACGTCATGCTGACCGTATGTGTGTTGAACTTGGAGGTGCCGTCCGTTCAGCGCTAGGATCTCCGGTGATTTGGATCACGACGAGAACGACTCCCTCAACCCCGTTCTCTTGAACGCTTCTGCACGCTATCTACAAGGGTATGTAGATGCACTCCTCTCTATCATTGCTAGATGAACTCATAGATTGATCTTGGTGAACGTAGAAATTTTTTATTTTATGCAACATTCTCCAACAGTGGCATCATGAGCTAGGTCTATGTGTAGTTCTCTATTGCACGAGTAGAACACAAATCTGTTGTGGGCGTAGATGTTGTCAAATTTTCTTGCCTCTACTAGCCTTATCTTGCTTCAGCGGTATTGTGGGATGAAGCGGCCCGGACCGACCTTACACGTACACTTACGTGAGACAGGTTCCACCGACTGACATGCACTAGTTGCATAAGGTGGCTAGCGGGTGTCTGTCTCTCCCACTTTAGTTGGAGCGGATTCGATGAAAAGGGTTCTTATGAAGGGTAAATAGAAGTTGAAAAATCACGTTGTGGTTATTCGTAGGTAAGAAAACGTTCTTGCTAGAACCCTATTGCAGCCACGTAAAAGATGCAACAACAATTAGAGGACGTCTAAGTTGTTTTTGCAGCAATTGCTTTGTGATGTGATATGGCCAAAAGTTGTGATGAATGATGAATGATATATTGTGATGTATGAGATCATGTTCTTGTAATAGGAATCACTACTTGCATGTCGATGAGTATGACAACCGGCAGGAGCCATAGGAGTTGTCTTAATTATTGTATGACCTGCGTGTCAATGATCTAACGTCATGTAATTACTTTACTTTATTGCTAAACCGTTAGCCATAGTAGTAGAAGTTATAGTTGGCAAGCAAGTTCATGGAGACACGATGATGGAGATCATGATGTTGGAGATCATGGTGTCATGCCGGTGATGAAGATGATCATGGAGCCCCGAAGATGGAGATCAAAGGAGCTATATGATATTGGCCATATCATGTCACTACTATATAATTGCATGTGATGTTTATTATGATTATGCACCTTGTTTACTTAGAACGACGGTAGTAAATAAGATGATCCCTTATAATAATTTCAAGAAAGTGTTCCCCCTAACTGTGCGCCATTGCTAAAGTTCATCGTTTCGAAGCACCACGTGATGATCGGGTGTGATAGATCCTTACGTTCACATACAACGGGTGTAAGACAGTTTTACACATGCAAAAACACTTAGGGTTAACTTGTCGAGCCTAGCATGTATAGACATGGCCTCGGAACACAGAGACCGAAAGGTCGAACATGAGTCGTATGGAAGATACGATCAACATGGAGATGTTCACCGATGATGACTAGTCCGTCTCACGTGATGATCGGACACGGCCTAGTCGACTCGGATCATGTAACACTTAGATGACTAGAGGGATGTCAAATCTGAGTGGGAGTTCATTAAATAATTTGATTAGATGAACTTAATTATCATGAACTTAGTCTAAAATCTTTGCAAAATATGTCTTGTAGATCAAATGGCCAACGCTGATGTCAACATGAACTTCAACGCGTTCCTAGAGAAAACCAAGCTGAAAGATGATGGCAGCAACTATGCGGACTGGGTCCGGAACCTGAGGATCATCCTCATAGCTGCCAAGAAAGCATATGTCCTAGAAGGACCGCTAGGTGAAGCACCCATCCCAGAGAACCAAGACGTTATGAACGCTTGGCAGTCACGTGCTGATGATTACTCTCTCGTTCAGTGCGGCATGCTTTACAGCTTAGAACCGGGGCTCCAAAAGCGTTTTGAGCAACATGGAGCATATGAGATGTTCGAGGAGCTGAAAATGGTTTTCCAAGCTCATGCCCGGGTCGAGAGATATGAGGTCTCCGATAAGTTCTATAGTTGTAAGATGGAGGAAAACAGTTCTGTCAGTGAGCACATACTCAAAATGTCTGGGTTGCACAACCGCCTGTCCCAGCTGGACATTAACCTCCCGGACGAGGAGGTCATTGACAGAATCCTTTAGTCGCTCCCACCAAGCTACAAGAGCTTTGTGATGAACTACAATATGCAGGGGATGGTGAAAACTATTCCTGAAGTGTTTTCAATGCTGAAATCAGCAGAGGTAGAAATCAAGAAAGAACATCAAGTGTTGATGGTCAATAAAACCACCAAGTTCAAGAAGGGCAAGGGTAAGAAGAACTTCAAGAAGGACGACAAAGATGTTGCCGCGCCCGGTAAGCCAGTTGCCGGGAAGAAGTCAAATAATGGACCCAAGCCTGAGACTGAGTGCTTTTATTGCAAAGGGAAGGGTCACTGGAAGCGGAACTGCCCCAAATACTTAGCGGACAAGAAGGCCGGCAACACTAAAGGTATATTTGATATACATGTAATTGATGTGTACCTTTCCAGTACTCGTAGTAACTCCTGGGTATTTGATACCGGTGCCCTTGCTCATATTTATAACTCACAGCAGGAGCTGCGGAATAAGCGGAGACCGGCGAAGGGCGAGGTGACGATGCGCGTCGGGAATGGTTCCAAGGTCGATGTGATCGCCGTCGGCATGCTACCTCTACATTTACCTACGGGATTAGTTTTAAACCTCAATAATTGTTATTTAGTGCCAAGTTTGAGCATGAACATTGTATCTGGATCTCGTTTAATGCGAGATGGCTACTCATTTAAATCCGAGAATAATGGTTGTTCTATTTATATGAGAGATATGTTTTATGGTCATGCCCCGATGGTCAATGGTTTATTCTTAATGAATCTCGAACGTAATGTTACACATATTCATAGTGTGAATACCAAAAGATGTAAAGTTGATAACGATAGTCCCACATACTTGTGGCACTGCCGCCTTGGTCACATTGGTGTCAAGCGCATGAAGAAGCTCCATGCTGATGGACTTTTAGAGTCTCTCGATTATGAATCATTTGCCACATGCGAACCATGCCTCATGGGCAAAATGACCAAGACTCCATTCTCCGGAACAATGGAGCGAGCAACCAACTTATTGGAAATCATACATACTGATGTGTGTGGTCCAATGAGCGCTGAGGCTCGCGGAGGATATCATTACGTTCTCACTCTCACTGATGACTTAAGTAGATATGGGTATGTCTACTTGATGAAACACAAGTCTGAGACCTTTGAAAAGTTCAAGGAATTTCATAATGAAGTAGAGAATCAACGTGATCGAAAAATAAAGTTCTTACGATCAGATCGTGGAGGAGAATATTTAAGTCACGAATTTGGTACGCACTTAAGAAAATGTGGAATCGTTTCACAACTCACGCCGCCTGGAACACCTCAGCGTAATGGTGTGTCCGAACATCGTAATCGCACTCTAGTGGATATGGTGCGATCTATGATGTCTCTTACCGATTTACCGCTATCATTTTGGGGATACGCTCTAGAGACAGCTACATTCACTTTAAATAGGGCTCCGTCTAAATCCGTTGAGACGACGCTGTATGAATTATGGTTTGGAAAGAAACCTAAGCTGTCATTTCTAAAAGTTTGGGGATGCGATGCTTATGTCAAGAAACTTCAACCTTAAAAGCTCGAACCCATGTCAGAAAAATGTGTCTTCATAGGATACCCTAAGGAAACCATTGGGTATACCTTCTACCTTAGATCCGAAGGCAAGATCTTTGTTGCCAAGAATGGATCCTTTCTGGAAAAAGAGTTTCTCTCGAAAGGAGTAAGTGGGAGGAAAGTAGAACTTGATGAAGTACTGCCTCTTGAACCGGAAAGTAGTGTAGCTCAGGAAAATGTTCCTGTGATGCCTACACCGACTGGAGAGGAAATTAACGATGATGATCAAGGTACTTCGGATCAAGTTGCTACTGAACTTCGTAGGTCTACAAGGACACGTTCCACACCAGAGTGGTATCGAAACCCTGTCCTGGAAATCATGTTGTTAGACAACGGTGAACCTTCGAACTATGAAGAAGCGATGGCGGGCCCAGATTCCAACAAATGGCTTGAAGCCATGCAATCCAAGATAGAATCCATGTATGAAAACAAAGTATGGACTTTGACAGACTTGCCCGATGATCGGTGAGCGATAGAAAACAAATGGATCTTTAAGAAGAAGATGGACGCGGATGGTAATGTTACCATCTATAAAGCTCGACTTGTCTCTAAGGGTTATCGGCAAGTTCAAGGGGTTGACTACGATGAGACTTTCTCTCCCGTAGCGAAGCTGAAGTCCGTCCGAATCATGTTAGCAATTGCCGCATACTATTATTATGAGATATGGCAGATGGACGTCAAAACGGCATTCCTTAACGGCTATCTTAAGGAAGAACTGTATATGATGCAGCCGGAGGGTTTTGTCGATCCTAAGAATGCTAACAAGGTATGCAAGCTCCAGTGATCCATTTATGGGCTGGTGCAAGCATCTCGGAGTTGGAACATTCGCTTTAATGAGATGATTAAAGCGTATGGGTTTATGAAGACTTATGGAGAAGCCTGCGTTTACAAGAAAGTGAGTGGGAGCTTTGTAGCATTTCTCATATTATATGTGGATGACATACTTTTGATGGGAAATGATATAGAACTTTTGGATAGCATTAAGGCCTACTTGAATAAGTGTTTTTCAATGAAGGACCTTGGAGAAGTTGCTTACATATTAGGCATCAAGATCTATAGGGATAGATCAAGACGCCTCATAGGTCTTTCACAAAGCACATACCTTGATAAGATATTGAAGAAGTTCAAAATGGATCAGTCCAAGAAAGGGTTCTTGCCTGTATTGCAAGGTGTGAGATTGAGCTCGGCTCAATGCCCAACCACGGCAGAAGATAAACAAGAGATGAGTGTCATCCCCTATGCCTCAGCCATACGATCTATTATGTATGCCATGCTGTGTACCAGACCTGATGTAAACCTTGCCGTAAGTTTGGAAGGAAGGTACCAAAGTAATCCTGGCAAGGAACACTGGACAACGGTCAAGAATATCCTTAAGTACCTGAAAAGGAGAAAGGACATGTTTCTCGTTTATGGAGGTGATGAAGAGCTCGTCGTAAAGGGTTACGTCGACGCTAGCTTCGACACAGATCTGGATGACTCTAAGTCACAAACCGGATACGTGTATATGTTGAATCGTGGAACAGTAAGCTGGTGCAGTTGCAAGCAGAGCGTCGTGGCGGGATCTACATGTGAAGCGGAGTACATGGCAGCCTCGGAGGCAGCGCATGAAGCAATATGGATGAAGGAGTTCATCACCGACCTAGGAGTCATACCCAATGCGTCGGGGCCAATGACTCTCTTCTGTGACAACACTGGAGCTATTGCCCTTGCCAAGGAGCCCAGGTTTCACAAGAAGACTAGGCACATCAAGCGTCGTTTCAACTCTATCCGTGAAAATGTTCAAGATGGAGACATAGATATTTGCAAAGTACATACGGATCTGGATGTCGCAGATCCGTTGACTAAACCTCTTCCGCGAGCAAAACATGATCAATACCAGAACTCTATGGGTGTTCGATTCATCACAATGTAACTAGATTATTGACTCTAGTGCAAGTTGGAGACTTTTGGAAATATGCCCTAGAGGCAATAATAAAAGGATTATTATTATATTTCCTTGTTCATGATAATTGTCCTTTATTCATGCTATAATTGTATTATCTGGAAATCGTAATACACGTGTGAATACTTAGACCACAACATGTCCCTAGTGAGCCTCTAGTAAACTAGCTCGTTGATCAACAGATAGTCATGGTTTCCTAACTATGAACATTGGATGTCATTGATAACGGGATCACATCATTAGGAAAATGATGTGATGGACAAGACCCAATCCTAAGCATAGCACAAAGATCGTGTAGTTCGTTTGCTAGAGCTTTTCCAATGTCAAGTATATTTTCCTTAGACCATGAGATCATGTAACTCCTGGATACCGTAGGAGTGCTTTGGGTGTACCAAACGTCACAACGTAACTGGGTGACTATAAAGGTGCACTACAGGTATCTCCGAAAGTGTCTGTTGGGTTGACACGGATCGAGACTGGGATTTGTCACTCCGTATGACGGAGAGGTATCTCTTGGCCCACTCGGTAATGCATCATCATAATGAGCTCAAAGTGACCAAGTGTTTGGTCACGGGATCATGCATTACGGTACGAGTAAAGTGACTTGCCGGTAACGAGATTGAATGAGGTATTGGGATACCGACGATCGAATCTCGGGCAAGTAATGTACCGATTGACAAAGGGAATTGTATACGGGGTTGCTTAAATCCTCGACATCGTGGTTCATCCGATGAGATCATCGAGGAGTATGTGGGAGCCAACATGGGTATCCAGATCCCGCTGTTGGTTATTGACCGGCGAGCCGTCTCGGTCATGTCTGCATGTCTCCCGAACCCGTAGGGTCTACACACTTAAGGTTCGGTGACGCTAGGGTTGTATGAATATGAGTATGCAGCAAACCGGAAGTTGTTCGGAGTCCCGGATGAGATCCCGGACGTCACGAGGAGTTCCAGAATGGTCCGAAGGTAAAGAATTATATATAGGAAGTGCAGTTTCGGCCATTGGGAGAGTTTTGGGGGTCACCGATATTGTACCGGGACCACCGGAAGGGTCCCGGGGGTCCACCGGGTGGGGCCACCTATCCCGGAGGGCCCCGTGGGCTGAAGTGGGAGGGGAACCATCCCGTAGGGGGCTGGTGCGCCCCCCCTTGGGCCCCCCTGTGCCTAGGGTTGGAAACCCTAGGGTGGGGGGCGCCTCCACTTGCCTTGGGGGGCACTCCACCCCCCTGGCCGCCACCCCCCTTGGGAGATCCCATCTCCAGGGCCGGCGCCCCCCCCAGGGGGCCTATATAAATGGGGGGGGGGGAGGGCAGCCGCACCCTAAAGTCTTGGCGCCTCCCTCTCCCCTGCTACACCTCCTCCTCCCGTAGTCGCTTGGCGAAGCCCTGCCGGAACCCTGCTGCATTCACCACCACGCCGTCGTGCTGCTGGATCTTCATCAACCTCTCCTTCCCCTCTTGCTGGATCAAGAAGGAGGATACGTCACGCTGACCGTACATGTGTTGAACGCGGAGGTGCCGTCCGTTCGGCGCTAAGATCTCCGGTGATTTGGATCACGACGAGAACGACTCCCTCAACCCCGTTCTCTTGAACGCTTCTGCACGCGGTCTACAAGGGTATGTAGATGCACTCCTCTCTCTCGTTGCTAGATGAACTCATAGATTGATCTTGGTGAACGTAGAATTTTTTTATTTTATGCAATGTTCTCCAACAGACATCAATACCATGTAAATTAAACTATAAAGAGCAAGTGATCTTCTTTCGCATTGTTATACGTCTCCAACGTATCTATAATTTTGATTGTTCCTTGCTATTATATTATGTGTTTTGGATGTTTTATATGCATTAATAAGCTATTTTATATTATTTTGGGGACTAACCTATTAACCTAGATCCCAGTGCCAGTTTCTGTTTTTTGCCTGTTTTAGAGTTTCACAGAAAAGGAATACCAAATGGAGTCCAAACGGAATAAATTTTTTGCGATGATCTTTCTTGGACCAGAAGCAAACCAGGAGACTTGTAGATGAAGTTGGAGGAGCCACGAGGCGGCCACACGGATGGAGGGCGCGTCCAGGGGGATAGGGCGTGGCCCCTGCCTTGTGGGCCCCTCGTGGGTTTCCTAACCTAATTCTTTCGCCCATATATACTCTTATACCCCAAAACCATTAGGGGGAGCCATGGAAATACTTTCCACCGCCGCAACCTTCTGTACCCGTGAGATCCCATCTAGGGACCTTTTCCGGCATCCTATCGAAGGGGGATTCGATCCTGGAGGGCTTCTACATCAACACCATTACCCTTCCGATGAAGCGTGAGTAGTTTACCACAGACCTATGGGTTCATAGCTAGTAGCTAGATGGCTTCTTCTCTCTCTTTGATTCTCAATACCATGTTCTCCTCAATGTTCTTGGAGATCTATTCGATGTAATATTCTTTTGCGGTGTGTTTGCCGAGATCCGATGAATTGTGGATTTATGATCATATTATCTATGAATATTATTTGAATCTTCTCTGAATTATTTTATGCATGATTTGATATCTTTGCAAGTCTCTTCGAATTATGGGTTTAGTTTGGCCTACTAGATTGATTTTTCTTGTAATTTGTTCGCCCACCGTATTATTTGCTATCTTGAGAGAAGCCACTAGTGAAACCTATGGCCCCGGGTCTCTTTTCCATCATATAAGTTCTCTTTTTCATCTTATTAGTTTTTGATTTACTATTTTGCAATCTTTTACTTTCTGATCCATAAACCAAAAATACCAAAAATATTTACTTTACCCTTTATCTATCTCTACTAGATCTCACTTTTGCAAGTAACCATGAAGGGATTGAAAACCCCTTTATCGCGTTGGGTGCAAGTTTGTTTGATTGTTTGTGCAGGTATTCGGTGACTTGTGCATTGTCTCCTACTGGATTGATACGTTGGTTCTCAAACTGACGGAAATACTTACTCTACTTTGCTGCATCACCCTTTCCTCTTCAAGGGAAAAACCAATGCAAGCTCAAGAGGTAGCACATTGCATGTATGCTTCTGCTCTTGATCTGTAATCCAGTGGTGTGGTGAACCTACACACTACTGCACAATGTCATATTCCGCAATGTCTTAACTATGAACAATGTCATATCATTCTACTATTATTTAAACCGTGTCTTTATTTGCCAATCTGAAATGGGATAAATTGACAGCACACTAACCATTGATACTTATGAGTTCTTGATATGTAATCCAGTTGTGTCGTGAAGCTGTCAACTCCTTCACAATGTCATTTCCTGCCATGTCTTAACCTGAACAATACCATATTGTGTTAATGCTATTTTAAATGGTGTCACCTTATTGATCAATAAGAAATGTGATGAATTGTCAGCAATGATACTTATATGTGGAAAACATGTCATCTGTCTGCTTGTTTCTCTTTCAGAGTGAGGAGGATATAAGCGTCAAACAAGCGCAATCTCAGCAGCTTGTTCAGCTGCTTGCGCTGCAGCTCCCGAGGAGGGCTAACCTTTCTTGAATTCTATTGAAGTGCTGTCGGTTTTGTATATTATTTTGTCATCGTGTTTATTTGCACTAGCGGCGATATTTGATGCCCAATGTATGTAATCTGCTATCTGCTTGTACTTTATTATCATAGTGGTGAACTTTGATGCCTAGTGGATGTAATATGCCGTAATTTCTTTATTGTATAGTCTAGTTTCTTCCTTATTCACGATGCTGCAATTATTTTATTGTATATATATATCCTGTCTTCGCTCCATGAAAAGTAAATCGGACAAACCGTAAAATTATGGTACATAATTGGGCTGTCATGCAAATCACTATGTATGTGCTGCATCATGGGCCCAGTCATCTTGGTCCGTGAACAGGCCTAAATATAAACTGGCCCACTAGTAGTTTCGAGCCTTTAATACGCTGAATAAACCACTGGCTCTATTTTTGCAAGAAAATTCAATGGGCTTTTAGTTGGCTGAAAAGTAGGTTGGGCCTGAAACGTGCCGAACAGCTCATGGACCGATAGCAGGCCGAAATAGACCCTAACCCATGATTGCGCCAATCACATCACGGGCCGTTAACATGCCAAAATTGCCTCGGTCCTTATTTGGCCCAATCAAATTATCAGCTATGAGTGGGCCGGATGCAAAGCGGGCCATAGTTAGGCCCAACTATATGATGGGCTTTTAACATGCCGAAATAAATATAGGGCCGAAATGTTAAACGGGCCTTTAGCAGGCCGAAACTAATATCAGGCTGTATTAGTAAATGGGCCTTTAGCAAATAGAAATCCTAACCGGACCTCAATTGAGCCGAAAAGCACAGGGTCCAGTTGACGGGCCGAATCTGATATGGGCCATAATTTAGTCTAAAGGCTCTTAAAGGGCCGGATCTGATATGGGCTGTAATATGGCCTAGAACGTGGTATGCTATTAATGGGTCGGATCTCAACTACTAGGGAAAATCCTAGCAGCAGCGCGGGTTTTAGGCCTATCAGTAGTGCGGGCTGGGGCGCTACTGGTATGATGCTACAGCTAAAGGTTTGCAGTAGCGTGCCTCACCCCACGCTGCTGCTAAATCTACTTAGTAGTAGCGCCTTCCTTGGGAAGCCCTACTGGTAACTAGTAGTAGCGCTTCTCCCTGCCCGCGCTACTATTATTATTTCATATTTTATTTTCTTTTTTATTTCATGTTGTATTCATACACCTTTACACAAGTTTTCATACAACGGGAATTTAGAGATTGTTTTTACATCATAACGAGTTATTACATCACGGGGTGAAAGAACCGTGGACTAGTTTCAAGTGGATGTCCATCCACTTGAAACTAATCCGTGGTTCTTTCACCCAATGATATAATAAATATCATCATCATCATCATATCATTAACAACTTATCATCATAATACATCATTGTCATATAACACCTCCTCAAGATCATCGTTTTCATCAATGACATCACATAGCAAATTGGTCACTAGTCGTAATCACAAGTACTCCTCATCATCAACTCTAACACATTGTACCACATAATAAACATATTGTACCTCATAGGACCTACTACATTCTCTTAGGACCTACTACATTTTCTAAGGTAAAATAGCAAAAAACAAGATAGCCCCTGACTCTCCATTATGGAGAATGGAGATTATCCTGTCTCCAATTCTTGCCTTTCGCTGAATGTTACTTCCAAGAACCTCCTTGTGAACGTTCAAACATTTTTTCCATTCTTTGATGAGCATGTCTTCACCGGTCTTAGAAATCTGATATGCACAGCTGAGCTCCCTAGATTTACCTGGCAGTATGTTCAGAACTGTAAGGCGACCATTCTGATACATCAGATAAGGCACACAATCCATCGGGAGTTTCTGTTTAAAAAAAAATAGCAATAATTTCATAGTTAGAAATGATGTACTAGTTTTAGAAGTATGCAAAAGATGCACGGATGTCGTAATAGTAAAAAATCTTACCAGGGTATCTCCATAGAAGTTACTGTGGTTCAACACATGCACTAGTGTCACGTATTCACCATAATTTGGAGGAGTTTGATAATAGGTATTGTAATTCTCAAGATAAGTACAAAATGCGATCAGATGACTTTTCTCCTTATAAGTTAATTCGGAGCCATCAGTGTAGTGGGTTTTGTCTACCATCTTCCGCACATTCTTTGAAGAATCAAAATAAGCTGTCAATGGAAATAAGCTGTCAACTATTTTGAAATAAACAATATAAATTAGTTAATAACTATGTTTGAGAAACTCACATTGCGGTAGAATCGGAAGCATATCAACAAGGACCCAAATGTCCATATTGTCTTGCTCGATGTCAGGATCACCAAGATCCATGGTGACAATCATACCCTCATAAAAACCATATATTTTGCAAAGTGCTTCCCAATTTTGGCAACCAAAATGGGTTACGCCCTGAGAATTGTACAAATTTACTTCAAAATCCATATCATGATGGGTCCTTAGGTGTATTTTCTTTGTTTCAAAATTTTCATGGTCTTCAAAACCCATCCTCTCCAAGACATAGCGTCTTGCATGGCATCAGATAAGCTAGTCGAATTGTAAAAGATGAAAATTAGACGTTGAAATAGTTGAAGTCATGCTTAATTATGAAAAAAACACTTGTCGTTGTTGCGTACCGTTTCAACATCAAAGGTCTCCTCGAGCTTAATGCTGAAGCGCCGATCTTCGTCCAGCTGAAGGAACCTGTCGCACAGACCTCGATCATCATGGCACCAGCTGCACTCCCCCGGGAGACTGTCGTTGTCCGAGTACGACATTTCCTACATTCATAATTCAAAGATTAAACTTGTACAATTAAATATATGTACTAAGAAACCTAAATTAGATCATTATTTTTCGAGAAAATCTAGGCCACCTTATATTTCCTACATATTCTAGCACAAGTCATGGCAGAATTCACGAAAAAATCCGGCATGACCTTTGCTAAAAAAGGACATATCGAGTGCCTGAAATTTGCCGGAACGGAAATTAATCAACACTCCGGCAAAACATAGGCCACTCGGAGGTGTAACTGGAACATGAACGGCCACTTGGGCAACCTCAACAAATATGACATGTTCAACTAGTTTTATTAATTCAACTAGTTCTTACTAAATATAAACTTACTATAAATAGAAAAAACTAGTTCTTTCTAAAAATAAAGTAGTTCAACTAGTTATATTAATTATCTTACTAAAAATACATTATTTCTATTAATTCAACTTGTTCAACTAGTTTATTAATTTACTTACTAAACTAGTTCAACTAAAACTAAACTAGTTAAACTAGTTTATTAATTTACTTATTATGAATTATTTTAAATACTTACTAAAAATAGTAAAAATAAACTATATTATACAATAGTAAAAACATCTACTATTAACCATACCGCCCTAGTTAACTAGTACCATCACTACTACTGATTAACATCTACTACTACTAAATATCATTATCTATGAACCCTAAATTAACATCTACTACTACTAAACAACATCTAGTACTAACTAAGCAGAGAGAAAGGGGGTGGGGGAGGGGTGGGGGGCTTACAGATAGGGGAGAGACGGTGGCGGGGAGGTGCTCGGCGACGGAGAGGTAGGGACGGCGAGGGCGGGCTCGGGATCGGAGGCGGCGATGCTGGGAGGGCTCAGGCGGCGGCGGTGAGGTCGAGGGCGGTGGTGGTGAGGTCGAGGAAGGCGACGGTGAGGTCGAGATCAGCGGCGGGCGGCGGCGGTGAGGTTGAGGGCAGACTCGAGCGGTGGCGGTGAGGGCAGGCTTGGGCGATGGCGATAGAGGAGTAGGGGAATAGGGGGGAATGGAGGACTTAGCAAAATATTGAGCCCGTGCGGGTGGTTAAGTCAGAAGTAGCTGTAGCGCATTCCACAAAGCGCGCTACTGCTACGTTAGCTACAGCGCGTTCTGGTATACACGCTACTGCTACTCCTTTCTCTTTCCCCCCTTTTTCATTTATTTTTCTTCACATTTTATTTTTTCCTTTCACCTTATTATATTTCTTTCATTTGCAATTACCTTTCTATTTGCTTTCCATTTAATTTTATATCCTTTAGCAGTAGCGAGTTTTGGAATAAAACGCGCTGCTAAAAAGGAAGTAGCGGTAGCCCGGCCGGGGTTGACGCGGAGAGCTTGATGCTCGGGATGTTCATCACCTAGAACCAAACACAAGAGCACGCAAAACAACCAGAAAGAACGAGCATAAGCCACCAACTCAACAAAAAGGATCTCGGAACGGGAAGAGAATGATGGAACTTGGTAGCCAGCGGTAGTACTGTAACTTGTAGGCGATAGTACCGCTCCAAGCGATAGTACCGCTCCAGTGAGAGCGGTAGTACCGCTTGAGGCGGGGAAACAGCGGTTTCCTACTGGCGTGGTCAGATCCGGCACTACCGTCCTACCAAATTCAAAAATACTCCTACCAATCACTAATCCAAACCGCCTAGTTACCTTCTCCATCCTACTCAAGCCTAGATTTAGCCAAAAATCTAGAGATGCAACCACTATTGCCCCTAAGAAGCTATATTGGAAATCTAGACAAGAAAAGAGAGGGAATGGGGGCAATACCGGCATCCATGGCAAGAGGACAAGGTGGGGATCGACTCCACCAAAGGGAATGGAGAGGGACACCCCGAAGAAGGAGATCCGCCGGAGCCCTCCCGCGGCGAGCAGTTGCTGGAGAGACAAAGCAGAGCGAGGGGCGACCGAATGGGTATGGGGGAGAAGAAACGTCCCGCTGCCCCGATATAACCCCCTGACCCCGCCCTGTAGCGGTAGTACCGTGCTGGTGGGCGGTAGTACCGCGCACCACCAGCGGTAGTACCGCCCAACAACTTATGGCCACTAGACAGTACGACTAAGCTAAAAAAGAAACGGAAAAACAACCGCAAGACGGAGGAACGACTAACTCGGCAGCGAACACACTAGCAAGGCACCAAGACACACCTCTTCAAGAGAGGGCGGTTTCCGAGGCCACCTATGTTTGAGTCAAGAGGTATGCCGCCGCGAAGATTTTAACCTTGGGCCCATGACCAAAACTCGTCCTTGAAGCACAAGTATCATCGAAGATGGTTAAAGTGAAAGACTTGATCAATTTGTGCATAATGGGGGGAGAAAGAGTTCATTGAGAGAACAACACTCCCCCTATGTCCATGCCTACACCTAAACTAGACAACATGTTGAATGAGGTGGGGTGTGCAAGGGTTCAAGTCACATTGCTCGAATCAATGATATTTAGCTCATGCCTTAACTCGCGAAATCTTGCTTCATCCAAGGGCTTCGTGAAAATATCTGCAAGGTTATCATGAGTGTTGACATACTTGAGCTCGATCTCTCCTTGCCTAAATGTGATCCCGGATGAAATGATACCGAATCTCAATATGCTTCGTCTTGAAATGTTGCACGAGGTTGAGAGAAATCTTGATGGCACTTTCATTATCACACCAAAGAGGCACTTTTTCACAAATGACACCGTATTCCTTTAAAGTTTGCCTCATTCATAAGAGTTGTGCACAACAACTACCAGCCGCCACATATTCCGCTTCGGTGGACGAGAGAGACACACAACTTTGCTTCTTGGAAGACCAACTCACCAAAGAGCAACCAAGAAATTGGCACCCTCCAGAAGTGGACTTCCTATCCACTTTGTCTCCCGCCCAATCGGAATCCGTAAAACTTTCAAGCTTGAACTTTGCTCCTCTTGGGTACCATAAGCCAAAGTTTAGGGTATGAGCCAAATATCGAAAGATTCGCTTGACTGCCACATAGTGGCTTTCCTTTGGTGCGGCTTGAAACCGTGCACACATTCCCACACTCAACATGATATCCAGTCTAGATGCACAAAGGGAAAGCAAGGATCCAATCATGGAGCGATATACCTTTTGATCCACCGCTTTACCATTGGGATCAATGTCAAGTTGGCACTTGGTAGGCATTGGAGTAGAAGCCGACTTGACATCACTTAGCTTGAATCTTTTTAGCATGTCTTGAGTGTATTTGGCTTGGTTGATGAAGGTACCTTCTCTTCTTTGTTTGATATCAAAACCAAGGAAGAACTTCAACTCTCCCATCGAAGACATCTTGAACTTAGAGGCCATGAGAGCGGCGAATAGCGGCGAATTCCTCATTGAAAGCTTTGTTAGGGGAACCAAAGATAATATCGTCAACATATAGTTGGCATATAAACAACTCCCCTTTGACCTTCTTAGTAAAAAGAGTGGGATCGATTTTCCCAACCTCAAATCCACGATATTGTAACAACTCGGTAAGGTGGTCATACCACGCACGTGGGGCTTGTTTAAGGCCATAGAGTGCCTTATTGAGTTGATACACATGATCCGGGAAGTAGGATCCTCGAACCCGGGGGGTTGCTTGACATAAACCAACTCATTAATAGGACCATTCAGAAAAGCACTTTCCACATCCATTTGTTGTAACTTAAAGTTGTGATGGGAAGCATAAGCAATCAACAAACGAATGGATTCAAGGCGAGCAACGGGAGCAAAGGTTTCACCATAGTCGATACCCTTGACTTGGGAGTAGCCTTGTGCTATCAATCTTGCCTTGTTGCGAATGATATTCCCATTAGTACCTTGCTTGTTCTTGAAAATCCACTTGGTTCCAATGACGTTATGGTTCCCCGACGGCCTTGGCACCAACCTCCACACCTTGTTGTACTTGAAGTTGTTGAGTTCCTCATGCATGGCATTGAGCCAATCCGAATCTTCGAGCGCCTCATAGACCTTTTGGGGTTCAACACAAGAGACAAACGCGTGATGTTCACAATAGTTTGCTAATTGTCTACGAGTGCTTACCCCCTTTCTTAGGCTTCCAACCACATTCTCCATGAGATGGCCTTTGGTGGTGATCTTGGAAGCAATCTTCACGGCACGACGCTCTAATTCCTCCTCGGATGTGGAAGGAGGAGGATCAACTTGATTATCTTGAGCGTCGTCTTGAGCTTGTTCGAGATCTTGAGCTTGCTCTTGATCTTGAACTTGCTCGACGGGGAGAAATTGACCTTGGGCATAATTTGGTGGATTTTCACCATATTGAGGTTGATCTTGCCCTTGGTCATGTTCACGAGGTTGAGGGCCTTCACTTTGTTCTTCGGAAGCGTGTGGGTCTTGGGTTGGTGATGGCTCCACTTGAGTGGAGCATTGTCCTTCTCCTTCGGCCACAAGGGGTTCCTCAATAGGTAGGATAAGACCCACACTCATTCTTCTTATGGCTTGGGGAGGAATTTCATCACCTACATCACAAGTACCACTTTGCTCCACTTGGGAGCCGTTATTTTTGTCAAACTCCACGTTACACGTCTCCTCAATGAGTCCAGTGGACTTGTTGAGGACACGGTAAGCATGAGAGTTTGTAGCATAACCAACAAATATGCCCTCATAAGATCTAGCCTCAAATTTATACAAACGAACACCTTTCTTGAGAATGAAACACTTACACCCGAACACCCGGAAGTACTTGAGATTGGGCTTGTTACTAGTAAGTATTTCATAAGGAGTCTTGTTCAAGCCTTTGCGGAGATAGAGCCGATTGGATGCATGACATGTTGTGTTGATGGCTTCAGCCCAAAAGTTGTATGGGGACTTGAACTCCGCCATCATGGTTCTTGCCGCATCCATCAACGTCCGGTTCTTCCTCTCCGCGACACCATTTTGTTGAAGGGTATAGGGTGCAGCATATTGATGTTTGATCCCCTCATCACTAAGAAACTCATCCAATGTGTAGTTCTTGAACTCGGTGCCGTTGTCACTTCTTATTGTCAAGATCTTTGCATCATGTTGGCGTTGGGCTTCATTTGCAAAGTCGATGACGGTTTGTTGAGTTTGAGTCTTCCTCTTGAAGAAATACACCCAAGTGTATCTTGAATAATCATCCACAATCACCAAGCAATACTTTCTACCCCCAAGACTATCAAAGGATGGAGGCCCAAAGAGGTCCATGTGAAGGAGCTCCAAGGGTTTCTTCGAGTAGATGATAGTCGTGGGAGGGTGAGCCTTCTCATGAAGCTTCCCTTCGATACAAGCACTGCAAGCACGATCTTTGGAAAAACTAACATTTGTTAGTCCATGAACATGGTCCCCCTTGAGAAGACTTTGCAAAGATCTCATATTAACGTGGGCTAAACGGCGATGCCAAAGCCATCCCACATCAACTTTAGCCATTAGGCATGTCGCGGTCTTAGTGGGTCGCTCCGACAAGTTAATCACATAGAGACCATTGTCGACATGCCCAACAGAGGCTACTTTAAGAGTCTTGCTCCACAAGAGGGCCACGGTATCAATATCAAAGAAGGTGGCAAAACCCATGAGTGCAAGTTGACGAACGGAAAGAAGATTGAAATCAAGGGACTCGACAAGCATCACTTTCTCGATCGTTTGATCATGAGAAATGACAACCTTGCCAAGACCCAATACCTTAGAAGACGAGGCATCACCCCACTCGACGTTGGTGGGCATAGAAGGAATCTTGTGCACGTCCACCACCAACTCCTTGCTTCCGGTCATATGATTTGTTGCTCCACTATCGAGCAACCATGATCCTCCACCGGAACCAAACCCCTACATGAAATCAATGCTTGACTTTAGGTACCCATTGAGTAATGGGTCCTTTGATGTTAGCAACAAGGGTCTTGGGAACCCAAATAGACCATTCAATATACTCATAAGGAGAACCAACAAATTTTGCATAAACATGTCCATCACTAGCACGACATAACACATAAGAGGGGTTAAAGTCACCGGCTTTGTTGGAAGAGATGGCTTTTCCCCTTTTGGCATCACCACTCTTTGCATTGTTCTTCTTCTCCTTAGGAGCACCCTCTCCCTCCTTCACAAAAGTTTGCTTAAGAGGGGGAGGTCGTTTGGTCTTGTCATTCTTCTTCTTGTTCTTCTTCTTATCCTTGGACTTGGGTGTGAACCCAACTCCCTCCTTGGCCACAACTTCCTTTTGATTGCTCAAAAGGTCATTGAGTTTCTTCTCACCTTGTATGCATGACACAAGGCCTTTCTCGAGTTGTTTCTTCAACTGGGCATTCTCCTCCACAAGATGCACATGCTCACAACACGGGTTAGTAGCATTTGCGTTATCAATTAAGACCATATGAGGAAAAATGGCTTTCTCCTTGGTTAACTTCACTTGGAGTTGAGCATGAGACTCCTTGAGGCTAGCATGAGCACCCTTCAAGGCCTTGTGAGCCTTGTCAAGTATATCAAACTCCTCTTTGAGTCTAGCAAGATCAACCCCAAGTTTAACCTTCTCGGAGTTAGCCACACGAGAGACAACAATAGCATGATCAAGACCTTTCTTTAATTTAGCATGGTCATCGTTGTGTGACTCCTCAAGAGTCCAACAATGCCCACGCTCTTCCTCAAGAGCATTAGAGAGATCCAATATCGCATCATCATAGTCACGACTATGTTCTTCCATCTTTGAGATGGTTTCCTCATGAGCCTCGATCATGTCATTGGCTTCACCAAGTTGTTCCAAGAGAGCAACAATGTGCTTCTTGGATTTGCCCTTGAGTTTACTCATAAAAGACTCAAATTAATTCATATCTTCATTAGACCCCTCATGTTCATCAATGCAATCCGTCAAGGAAGGATTAGTAATGATGGTGGTTTTGATGTTGGCGGTTACCTTGTTAGTGGCTTTAGCCATGAGGCACTTGGCGGTGATGTTCTCGTTGGGTCAATCAAAGAGAGACATCCCGGGAGTTGTAGCAATGGCAACGGATGCCATGCCATTGCTTCATTATCTTCATCATCATAGTCATCCTCATGGTATTCTTCTTGAACCACCAACCCTTGAGAAGGAGTCTTCTTGGTGAAGTTGTTCTTGTTGGGGAAGGACTTGGCTTTGTCTTTTCAGATGAGCTTGCCACCATTGTCTGTTGGGTAACGTAGCAAAAATTCAAAATTTTATACGCATCACCAAGATCAATCTATGGAGTAACTAGAAACGAGAAAGAGAGAGGATGAGCATCTTCATACCCTTGAAGATCGCTAAGCGGAAGTGTTACAAGAACGCGGTTGCCGGAGCCGTACTCGCGGCGATTCAAATTGTGGAAGATCCGATCTAGCGCCGAATGGACGGCGCCTCCGCGTTTAACACACGTACAGGCTGGGGACGTCTCCTCCTTCTTAACCCAGCAAGGGGAGAGGAGAAGTTGAGGGAGAACTCCGACAGCACGACGGCGTGGTGGTGGTGGAGCTCGTGGTTCTCCAGCAGGGCTTCGCCAAACACTACGGAAGAGGTGCAGCTGCCCTCCCACCCCTCCACTATATATAGGAGCAAGAGGAGAGGGGAAGGCGCCCTAGGGTTTAACCTAGGGGGCGGCGGCCAAGCAGATTGGATCTCCCTAGGGAAAATCCTAGGGAGACTTGCCCCCCAGGCCAAGCAGGTGGAGGATTGCCTCCCAAGCCAGGTGGAGGCGCCCCACCTCCCCAAATAACGTGGGAAAGGGTATGGGGGGCGCACCATCCCTTAGTGGGCTGGTTTTCCCCTTCCCCTTTGGCCCATGAGGCCCTCCAACACTTGTCGGGGCTCCCGAAACACCTTTCGGTCATGCTGGCCATAGCCTGGTACCCCCGGAACACTTCCAGACTCCAATACCCTTCGTCCAATATATCAATCTTCACCGCCGGACCATTCCGGAACTCCTCGTGACGTCCGGGATCACATCTTAGACTCCAAACTACCTTAGGTAACCACATACTATTTCCCATAACAACTATAGCGTCACCGAACCTTAAGTGTGTACACCCTATGGGTTCGGGAACCATGCAGACTTGACCGAGACGTTCTCCGACCAATAACCAACAGCGGGATATGGATACCCATGTTGGCTCCCACATGTTCCACGATGATCTCATCGGATGAACCACGATGTCGAGGATTCAATCAATCCCGTATACAATTCCCTTTGTCCATTGGTATGTTACTTGCCCGAGATTCGATCGGCGGTATCCCTATACCTTGTTCAATCTCGTTACTGACAAGTCTCTTTACTCGTTCTGTAATGCATGATCCCGTGACTAACTACTTAGTCACATTGAGCCCATTATGATGATGCATTACCGAGTAGGCCTAGAGATACCTCTCCATCACACGAAGTGACAAATCCCAGTCTCGATTCGTGCCAACCCAACAGACACTTTTGGAGATACCCGTAGTGCACCTTTATAGCCACCCAGTTACGTTGTGACGTTTGGTACACCCAAAACATTCCTACGGTATCCGGGAGTTGCACAATCTCATGGTCTAAGGAAATGATACTTGACATTAGAAAAGCTTTAGCAAACGAACTACACGATCTTGTGCTATGCTTAGGATTGGGTCTTGTCCATCACATCATTCTCCTAATGATGTGATCCCGTTATCAATGACATCCAATGTCCATGGTCAGGAAACCATAACCATCTATTGATCAACGAGCTAGTCAACTAGAGGCTCACTAGGGACATGTTGTGGTCTATGTATTCACACATGTATTACGGTTTCCAATTAATACAATTATAGCATGAACAATAGAGAATTATCATGAACAAGGAAATATAATAATAACCATTTTATTATTGCCTCTAGGGCATATTTCCAACAGTCTCCCAATTGCACTAGAGTTAATAATCTAGTTCACATCACTATGTGATTATAATGAATCCAACACCCATGGGGTTTGATCATATCTCGCTTGTGAGAGAGGTTATTAGTCAATGGGTCTGAACCTTTCAGATCCGTGTGTGCTTTAAAAATCTCTATGTCATCTTCTAGATGCAGTTACCACACGCTATTTGGAACTATTCCAAATAACTGCTCTACTATACGAATCTGGTTTACTATGCAGAATCATCCAGATTAGTGTCAAAGTTTGCATCGGCGTAACCCTTTATGACGAACTCTTTTACCACCTCCATAATCAAGAAAATTCCTTAGTCAACTAGTTACTAAGGATAAGTTTGACCGCTGTCATGTGATCCATTCCTGGATCACTCTTGTACCCCTTGATTGAATCATGGCAAGGCACACTTCAGGTGCGGTACACAGCATAGCATACTGTAGAACCTACATCTAAAGCATAGGGGACGACCTTCGTCCTTTCTCTCTCTTATGCCATCGTCAATTCTCGGGTCTTACTCAATACTCACACCTTATAACACAACCAAGAACTCCTTCTTTGCCGATCTATTTTGAACTCCTTCAAAATCTTGTCATGGTATGTATTCATTTGAAAGTACTATTAAGCGTTTTTGATCTATCCTTATAGATCTTGATGCTCAATGTTCAAGTAGCTTAATCCAGGTTTTCCATTGAAAAACACTTTTAAAATAACCATATATGCTTTCCAGAAATTCTACATCATTTCTGATCAACAATATGTCAACAACATATACTCATCAGAAATTCTATAGTGCTCCCACTCACTTCTTTGGAAATACAAGTTTCTCATAAACTTTGTATAGACCCAAAATCTTTGATCATCTCATCAAAGCGTATATTCCAACTCCGAGATGCTTACTCCAGCCCTTAGAAGGATTGCTGGAGCTTTGCATACTTGTTAGCATCCTTCAAGATTGACAAAACCTTCTCGTTGTATCACATACAACCTTTCCTCAAGAAAACCGTCGAGGAAACAATATTTTGACATCCTATCCGCAAGATTTCTTAAATAATGCAGTAATTGCTAATATAATTCCAATAGACTCTTAGCATCACTACGAGTGAGAAAATCTCATCGTAGTCAACTCCTTGAACTTGTCAGAAAATATCTTAGCGACAAGTCGAGCTTTCTTAATGGTGACACTTACCATCATTGTCCGTCTTCCTTTTAAAATCCATCTGTACCCAATAGCCTTATGACCATCAAGTAGTTCTTCCAAAGTCTACACTTTGTTTACATACATGGATCCTCTCTCAGATTTTATGGCCTCGAGCTATTCGTCGGAATTCGGGCCCACCATCACTTCTCCATAGCTCGTAGGTTCATTGTTGCCTAGCAACATGACCTCCAAGACAGGATTACGTACCACTCTAAAGTAGTACGCGTCCTTGTCATCCAACGAGGTTTGGTAGTGACTTGATCCGAAGTTTCATGATCACTATCATTAGCTTCCACTTCAATTGGTGTAGGCGCCACAGGAACAACTTCCTGTGCCCTACTACACACTGGTTGAAGTGATGGTTCAATAACCTTAGAGGGTCTACACCATCCTCCCACTCAATTCTTTCGAGAGAAACTTTTCCTCTAGAAAGGACCCGTTTCTAGAAACAACCACTTTTTCTTCCGGATCTGAAATAGGAGGTATACCCAACTATTTTTGGGTTTCCTATGAAGATGCATTTATCCGCTTTGGGTTCGAGCTTATCTGGCTAAAACCTTTTCACATAAGCGTCACAGCCCCAAACTTTTAAGAAACGACAGCTTAGGTTTCTCTAAACCATAGTTCATACGCTGTCATCTCAACGGAATTATGTGGTGCCCCATTAAAGTGAATGTGGTTGTCTCTAATGCTTAAACCATAAACGATAGTGGTAATTCGATAACAGACATAATGGCATGCACCATATCCAATAGGGTGCAGTTATGATGTTCGGACACACCATCACACTATGGTGTTCCAAGCGGTATTGGTTGTGAAACAATTTCCACAATGCCTTAATTGTGTGCCAAACTCGTAACTCAGATATTCATCTCTGTGATCATATCATAGACATTTTATCCTCTTGTCATGACGATCTTCAACTTCACTCTGAAATTACTTGAACCCTTCAATAATTCAGACTTGTGTTTCATCAAGTAAATATACTTAACATCAACTCAAATCATCTTGAAGTAAGAAAATAACGATATCCACTGCGTGCGTCAGCACTCATTGGACTGCACACATCAAAATGTATTACTTCCAACAAGTTGCTTTCTTGTTCCATCTCACTGAAAACGAGGCCTTTCAGTCATCTTGCCCATATGGTATGATTTGCATGTCTCAAGTGATTCAAAATCAAGTGAGTCCAAACGATCCATCTGTATGGAGTTTCTTCATGCATATATACCAATAGACGTGGTTCGCATGTCTCAACCTTTTCAAAAACGAGTGAGTCCAAAGATCCATCAACATGGAGCTTCTTCATGCGTTTTATACCAATATGACTCAAATGGCAGTGCCACAAGTATGTGGTACTATCATTACTATCTTATATCTTTTGACATGAACATGTGTATCACTACGATCGAGATTCAATAAACCATTCATTTTAGGTGCAAGACCATTGAAGGTATTATTCAAATAAACAGAGTAACCATTATTCTCCTTAAATGATTAACCATATTGCGATAAACATAATCCAATCATGTCTGTGCTCAATGCAAACACCAAATAACAATTATTTAGGTTTAACACCAATTCCGATGGTAGAGGGAGCGTGCGATGTTTGATCACATCAACCTTGGAAACACTTCCAACACATATCGTCATCTCACCTTTAGCTAGTCTCCGTAGCCTTTTATTTCGAGTTACTAACACTTAGCAACCGAACCGGTATCTAATACCCTGGTGCTACTAGGAGTACTAGTAAAGTACACATTAATATAATGTATATCCAATATACTTCTGTTGACCTTGCTAGCCTTTTCATCTACCAAGTATCTAGGTCAGTTCTGCTTCAGTGACCGTTCCTCTCATTTCAGAAGCACTTAGTCTCAGGTTTGGGTTCAACCTTGGGTTTCTTCACTAGAGCAGCAATTGATTTGCTGTTTCATGAAGTATCCCTTCTTGCCCCTGCCCTTCTTGAAACTAGTGGTTTTACTAACCATCAACAATTGATGCTCCTACTTGATTTCTACTTTCGCGGTGTCAAACATCGCGAATAGCTCAAGGATCATCATATCTATCCCTGATATGTTATAGTTCATCACGAAGCTCTAGTAGCTTGGTGGCAGTGACTTTGGAGAAACATCACTATCTCATCTGGAAGACTAACTCCCACTCGATTCAAGTGATTGTAGTACTCAGGCAATCTGAGCACATACTCAACGATTGAGCTTTTCTCCCTTAGTTTGTAGGCCAAGAAACTCGTTAGAGATCTCATACCTCTTGACGTGGGCACTAGCCTGAAATCCCAATTTAGCCCTTGGAACATCTCATATGTTCCGCGACGTTTCAAAAATCGTCTTTGGCGCCTCAATTCTAAACCGTTTAACATTACTGAACTATCACGTAGTCATCAAAACGTGTATGTCAGATGTTCGCAACATCCACAGACGACGTTCGAGGTTCAACACACCGAGCGGTGCATTAAGGACATAAGCCTTCTGCGTAACAATGAGGATAATCCTCAGTTAACGGACCAAGTCCGCATAATTTCTACTATCAATTTTCAACTAAAATTTCTCTAGGAACATATCTTAAACAGTAGAACTAAAGCGTAAGCTCCGACATAATTTGCAAAGTCCTTTTGACTATGTTCATGGTAATTAAGTTCAACTAATGAACTCCCACTCAGATAGACATTCCTCTAGTCATCTAGGTGATACAGGATCCGAGTCAACTAGTCCGTGTCCGATCATCACATGAGATGGACTAGTAATCATCGGTGAACATCTCCATGTTGATCGTATCTACTATACGACTCATGTTCGACCTTTCGGTCTCTTGTGTTCCGAGGCCATGTTTGTACATGTTAGGCTCGTCAAGTCAACCTAAGTGTTTCGCGTGTGTAAATCTGGCTTACACCCGTTGTATGTGAACGTTAGAATCTATCACACCCGATCATCACATGGTGCTTCGAAACAACGAACTTTCGCAACAGTGCATAGTTAGGGGGAACACTTTCTTGAAATTTTAGTGAGGGATCATCTTATTTATGCTACCGTTGTTCTAAGAAAATAAGATGTAAAAACATGATAAACATCACATGCAGTCAAATAGTGACATGATATGGCCAATATCATTTTGCTCCTTTTGATCTCCATCTTCGGGGCGCCATGATCATCATCGTCACCGGCATGGCACCATGATCTCCATTAGCGTGTCTTCATGAAGTTGTCTCGCCAACTATTACTTCTACTACTATGGCTAACGGTTTAGCAATAAAGTAAAGTAATTACATGGCATTATTCAATGACATGCATGTCATACAATAAATTAAGACAACTCCTATGGCTCCTTCCAGTTGTCATACTCATCGACATGCAAGTCGTGATTCCTATTACAAGAACATGATCAATCTCATACATCACATGTAAATCATTCATCACATCCTTTTGGCCATAACACATCACACGGCATATGCTGAAAAAACAAGTTAGACGTCCTCTAATAATTGTTGCATGTTTTACGTGGCTGCTACGGGTTTCTAGCAAGAACGTTTCTTACCTACGCAAAGCCACAACGGTGATATGCCAATTGCTATTTACCCTTCACAAGGACCCTTTTCATCGAATCCGATCCGACGAAAGTGGGAGAGACTGGCACCCGCTAGCCACCTTATGCAACAAGTGCATGTCAGTCGGTGGAACCTGTCTCACGTAAGCGTACGTGTAAGGTCGGTCCGGGCCGCTTCATCCCACAATACCACTGAAGCAAGATAAGACTAGTAGTGGCAAGAAAAATTGACAACATCTACACCCACAACAGATTTGTGTTCTACTCGTGCAATAGAGAACTACGCATAGACCTAGCTTGATGCCACTGTTGGGTAACGTAGCAGAAATTCAAAATTTTCTATGCATCACCAAGATCAATCTATGGAGTAACTAGCAACGAGAAAGAGAGAGGATGAGCATCTTCATACCCTTGAAGATCCCTAAGCGGAAGCGTTACAAGAATGTGGTTGACGGAGTCGTACTCGCGGTGATTCAAATCGCGGAAGATCCAATCTAGTGCCGAATGGACGGCGCCTCCGCGTTCAACACACGTACAGCCTGGGGACGTCTCCTCCTTCTTGACCCAGCAAGGGGAGAGGAGAAGTTGAGGGAGAACTCTGACATCACGACGACGTGGTGGTGGTGGAACTCGTGGTTCTCCAGCAGGGCTTCGCCAAGCACTACAGAGGAGGAGGAGGTGTTGGAGGAGGAAGAGGGCTGCACCAGGGAAGAGGTGCGGCTGCCCTCCCACCCCTCCCCTATATATAGGGGCAAGGGGAGAGGGAGAGCTGCCCTAGGGGGCGGCGGCCAAGCAGATTGGATCTCCCTAGGGAAAATCCTAGGGAGACTTGCCCCCCAAGCCAAGCATGTGGAGGATTGCCTCCCAAGCTAGGTGGAGGCGCCTCACCTCCCCAAATAATGTGGGAAAGGGTGTGGGGGCTAACCACCCCTTAGTGGGCTGGTTTTCCCCTTCCCCTTTGGCCCATGAGGCCCTCCAACACTTGTCGGGGCTCCCGAAACATCTTTCGGTCATGCTGGCCATAGCCTGGTACCCCCGGAACACTTCCGGACTCCAATACCCTTCATCCAATATATCGATCTTCACCACCGGACCATTCCGGAACTCTTCATGATGTCCGGGATCACATCCGGGACTCCGAACTACCTTCGTAACCACATACTATTTCCCATAACAACTCTAGCGTCACTGAACCTTAAGTGTGTAGACCCTACGGGTTCGGGAACCATGCAGACATGACCGAGACGTTCTCTGGCCAATAACCAACAGCGGGATCTGGATACCCATGTTGGCTCCCACATGTTCCACGATGATCTCATTAGATGAACCACGATGTCGAGGATTCAATCAATCCCGTATACAATTCCCTTTGTCCATTGGTATGTTACTTGCCCGAGATTCGATCGGCGGTATCCCTATACCTTGTTCAATCTCATTACCGGCAAGTCTCTTTACTCATTCCGTAATGCATGATCCCGTGACTAACTACTTAGTCACATTGAGCTCATTATGATGATGCATTACCGAGTGGGCCCAGAGATACCTCTCCGTCACACGGAGTGACAAATCCCAGTCTCGATTCGTGCCAACCCAACAGACACTTTCGGAGATACCCGTAGTGCACCTTTATAGCCACCCGGTTACGTTGTGACGTTTGGTACACCCAAAGCATTCCTACGGTATCCAGGAGTTGCACAATCTCATGGTCTAAGGAAATGATACTTGACATTAGAAAAGCTTTAGCAAACGAACTACACGATCTTGTGCTATGCTTAGGATTGGGTCTTGTCCATCACATCATTCTCCTAATGATGTGATCCCGTTATCAATGAAATTCAATGTCCATGGTCAGGAAACCATAACCATCTATTGATCAACGATCTAGTCTACTAGAGGCTCACTAGGGACATGTTGTGGTCTATGTATTCACACATGTATTACGGTTTCCAATTAATACAATTATAGCATGAACAATAGACAATTATCATGAATAAGCAAATATAAGAATAACCATTTTATTATTATCTCTAGGGCATATTTCCAACATTGTCTTCCCGCTTCTCGTAGGGACAATCCGCAATGAAATGGCTCACATTACCACAGTTGTAACAAGTTCTTACTCGTTGCTTGCCCTTGAAGCCACTTGAGTTGTTCTTGTTGAAGTTTGGTCTTGAGCTCTTCTTGCTCCAAAATTGCCTTGAAGCAAGAGCCATATGCTCATGATAATCATATTTGTATCTTTGGGGTTGCTCTCCTCATGTTCCTCTTCTTCCTCTTCTTCCACAATAACCTTGTCCTTCAAGGCAAGGTTGGGCTTATTTGCCCTTTGAGACCGGAGCACCGCATTATCGGCGGTCTTGTCCAAGATGCTCATTGTAACGAACTCATCCAACACTTCACTTGAGGTCATGGAGTGGAAGTCCGGTCTTTGACGAATGACGAAGGACATGGCCTTGTTGTAGGGCATCATGGCCTTGAGGAACTTGCATTTGATCCAATTGTCATCCATGTCCTTGCTCCCATGATCTCGGAGTGAGACCGTGAGTTTGGTCACTCTCCGGAAGAGATCACGAGGTTCTTCATCTTCCTTCATAGCAAACTCATCGGCTTCATCTTGCACCACTTCATAGTTAGAGCGTTGAATGGTTGCGCTTCCCCGATAGAGAGACACAACGCAATGCCACGCGTCTTTGGCCATGGCGTAGGGTCGAAGATAAGGGAGATCTTCGAGGAGAATTGCATCTTGGATGATGAAGAGAGCATTCTCATTGAATTGATTATCCACGGCTTCTCTAGGGGTGAAGTTGCTTGGGTCATGTGGATAGAAACCTTCTTCAATGATTCTCCAAAGATTAGTATTCACATGATTTAAATGACGCTTGAAGCGATACACCCAAGAATCAAAATCCTCATTTTTCACAATCTTAGGAGGAGGACCAGCATGATTTAAATGAGTAGATGGAATCGGTCCTCCATAAGTTGGAGGTTCCACATGGGCATAGATGCCGGTGCCATTTCTACCACTAGTAGAAGGTCCCTTTTCACTGTTAGCTTCCCCCTTGTCGTAGGTAGCATCCGTCACCTTGTTAGTGGGATCACCCACTTTCATCGGCGAGGTAGACAGTTTAAGTCCTTCTAGGAATTTAGTAAACATGCTTTCAACCTCGGTCGTCATGGAGGTTTTCAATGTGTCCAGAGCCACATTGAATTCCTCACGAGAGACCGAGGTTCCCCCATCAGCCGTAGACGAGATAGGATTCACACCGCAGTGCTCCTCCACACCGTCTGTGGTGTCAACCATACTCTTCGGACGGCAAAGTCCTTAATAAAGGGACGAGGCTCTGGTACCAATTGAAAGGATCGATATAGTTGACTAGAGGGGGGGTGAATAGGCAACTAACACTTTTTATACTTTTCTTTACCAAATTAAACTTTGCATCAAAGTAGGTTGTCTAGATATGCAACTAGGTGAGCAACCTATATGATGCAACAACAACTAGCACACAAGCAAGCAAGGGATACAACACAAATAAGCTTGCACAAGTAAATGCACGAGGTAACCAAGAGTGGAGCCGGTGGAGACGAGGATGTGTTACCGAAGTTCCTTCCTTTTGAGGGGAAGTACGTCTCCGTTAGAGCGGTGTGGAGGCACAATGCTCCCCAAGAAGCCACTAGGGCCACCGTAATCTCCTCACGCCCTCACACAATGCGAGATGCCATGATTCCACTATTGGTGCCCTTAAAGGCGGTGACCGAACCTTCACAAACAAGGTTGGGGCAATCTCCACAACTTAATTGGAGGCTCCCAACAACACCACGAAGCTTCACCACAATGGACTATGGCTCCGCGGTGACCTCAACCGTCTAGGGTGCTCAAACACCCAAGAGTAACAAGATCCGCTAGGGATTAGGGGTGAATCAAATTTCTGTTGGTGGAAGTGTAGATCTGGGCCTTCTCAACCACTCCCGAGCAAATCAAGAAGTTTGATTGGCTAGGGAGAGAGATCGAGCGAAAATGGAGCTTGGAGCAACAATAGAGCTTTTGGGGGAAGAGGTGAGTCAACTTTGGGGAAGAAGACCCCTTTATATAGAGGGGGGAATAATCCAACCGTTACCCCCCAAGCAGCCCCGCAGAGATCGGTACTACCGCTTGGATGGGTGGTACTACTGCTGTGCCAGCGATACTACCGCGCCACCCAGCGGTACTGCCGCTCACAAGAGGGGAGCAAGGTCCTGGCCCCAGAGCGGTACTACCGTGGAGGAACGGGCGGTACTACCGCTCGGGAGCGGTACTACCGCCACTACTGCCGCGACAAGTACCACAGAACCCGACACGAGAAAGCGAGGGCTCGAGTCGAGGCGGTAGTGGCCCGGGGCCTCAGCGGTACTACGGTAGAAACCAGTAAGCGGTACTACTGCTGTGGAGCGGTACTACCGCTTGCTGTCTTCGGCGGTACTACCGTTGTGGCCTGCGGTACTACCGCTGGGGCCAGACAAAGAGAGCAGAGAGAGGAATGAGAACTCCATTGAAGCGGGAAGGAACATGGGGTGCAATAAGTATGTGTACATGTTGATTCCACCCAAGCCATACCAAAGTGGATCCCCTCTTGATAGTACGGTGACTCCTACGCAACTAGTCCACCAACAGAGAAACGAAGGAGCTGCACCATTTTGAATAAAGCACCGAGGGGAGGGAATCGTCTCGTGCCAAAGGATGAATCTCTGAAAAACTCAACGCACATGATTAGTCCGCAAAAGCATTGTCATCAATCACCAAAACACCTTGGGGATGAATATGCCCTAACACTTTAGCTTGGCCGATCCGTTATGGTCTGCAAAATCTTGTGGGCCTTTAGCTGGGCCGACCCATTATGGCTGCAAAATCCTGTGGGCCTTTAGTTGAGCCGGCCCACTTTTTGGCTGGTCCACGTGTCAACATATCATAGGAGTATCTCACCCATTGGATGAGTGACATATGTGCCAACGCGGAGCTGACACGTGGTTCCGTCGGCCAATGAGAATTTTACACGTGGAAAATCGCCATTGGTCATGGCAGTTAGCGGGTTATCGGATCCAAAATTGGACCCGATAACCTAACGGTGACCCGTTACGGAGGATGTCATGTGTCGGTTACCCTTGACGAAAGCACTTCTATGACGCGGCATTTATCGTCATGGAAGTGGACACTTTCGTGGTGGTAATTTTGGTATTGTCATGGAACCCTTCTACGACAACACATATATGATTATCTTGATTCTATCATAGAATCGTCATGGATGTACATGCATGAAAGAAAACGTGACCTACTGTGACAAACACGTATCATCACGAAAGTATATTATTTTGTAGTGTAGGTGGTTGATGGAGAGGCGCAAGCCATGGAAAGTACATGCATATCGATGCTTTCAGAGGCATCAGACCGTGAGGATGATGATGGAGGAGATCCTGCAACAAGTGAAGCGGGGGCATCAGGCGGGCCTCCGCCATGTAAGAAAGGGATCGCGAGATCAGGGTCTGTTGCGTGGTCAATTGATAGCAAGACAGGACCTCTTGCCAAATCTGCCAGGAGAAGTGGCAACCTGCAAGGAGGTGCGGCATACTCTCCGGCTTATGATTGCATAGAACGCAATGCTCCTCGTGAGGTAGCCCTCGTCGAGCAAGGCAGTCCAAATCTTGCAGGGCGAGCCGGGAGAACACCTTGAACCTTGACGCGCAAGGGGGGCCAAGTCTTCCAGGATAGGCACAAAAAAGCATCCATGATTGAACCTTAGGTGAGGGGGAGGTAGCATGATTTCCCCGAGTATTGGTTGTTGTCAGTCCACCTCCAACACATCTCATCATACCAAACCGAGAGTTGGCAGAACCGCAACTTCTACCAAGGATCAACATATTGCTCTAGGGCCTGAGGACCTAGTGCACCATGAATGTCGCGCACCCAAGCTCGGGTGGTAAGGCACTGACAAACGGTGCGCTCTCGTCGGACTGGCTTGGGAACAAGGGCGAAGACCAGGGGGCAAGCCCAGGGATGGACAAACCATTGATTGAGGTGTCGGTCCTGAAACGGTAAATGTTGTCGTCCCGCAACATTTGGAGGGATGCCAGGTCCTGCAACAACTAAAGGTGGCTCCAATAGCGGTCTGGGGTCGTGCGCTGAAGCCGTAGCGGACGGCTCCACAGGGCGATAGCCTACTGCAGGTCCTGGATGTTGGAAATATGCCCTAGAGGCAATAATAAATTGATTATTATTATATTTCCTTGTTCATGATAATCGTTTATTATCCATGCTAGAATTGTATTGATAGGAAACTCAGATACATGTGTGGATACATAGACAACACCATGTCCCTAGTAAGCCTCTAGTTGACTAGCTCGTTAATCAATAGATGGTTACGGTTTCCTGACCATGGACATTGGATGTCGTTGATAACGGGATCACATCATTAGGAGAATGATGTGATGGACAAGACCCAATCCTAAGCCTAGCACAAGATCATGTAGTTCGTATGCTAAAGCTTTTCTAATGTCAAGTATCATTTCCTTAGACCATGAGATTGTGCAACTCCCGGATACCGTAGGAGTGCTTTGGGTGTGCCAAACGTCACAACGTAACTGGGTGGCTATAAAGGTACACTACGGGTATCTCTGAAAGTGTCTGTTGGGTTGGCACGAATCGAGATAGGGATTTGTCACTCCGTGTAAACGGAGAGGTATCTCTGGGCCCACTAGGTAGGACATCATCATAATGTGCACAATGTGACCAAGGGGTTGATCACGGGATGATGTGTTACGGAACGAGTAAAGAGACTTGCCGGTAACGAGATTGAACAAGGTATCGGTATACCGACGATCGAATCTCGGGCAAGTACCATACCGCTAGACAAAGGGAATTGTATACGGGATCGATTGAGTCCTTGACATCGTGGTTCATCCGATGAGATCATCGTGGAACATGTGGGAGCCAACATGGGTATCCAGATCCCACTGTTGGTTATTGACCGGAGAACATCTCGGTCATGACTACATGTCTCCCGAACCCGTAGGGTCTACACACTTAAGGTTCGATGACGCTAGGGTTATAAAGGAAGTTTGTATGTGGTTACCGAATGTTGTTCGGAGTCCCGGATGAGATCCCGGACGTCACGAGGAGTTCCGGAATGGTCCGGAGGTAAAGATTTATATATAGGAAGTCCTGTTTCGGCCATCGGGACAAGTTTCGGGGTCATCGGTATTGTACCGGGACCACCGGAAGGGTCCCGGGGGCCCACCGGGTGGGGCCACCTGCCCCGGGGGGCCACATGGGCTGTAGGGGGTGCGCCTTGGCCTACATGGGCCAAGGGAACCAGCCCCAAGAGGCCCATGCGCCTAGGGAACCCTAGAGGGAAGAGTCCACAAGGGGGAAGGCACCTCCGAGGTGCCTTGGGGAGGATGGACTCCTCCCCCCCTCTTAGCCGCACCCCTTCCTTGGAGGAAGGGGCAAGGCTGCGCCTCCCCCCTCTCCCCTGCCCCTATATATAGTGGAGGGGAGGGAGGGCATCCATACCTGAGCCCTTGGCGCCTCCCTCCCTCCCGTGACACCTCCTCCTCTCCCGTAGGTGCTTGGCGAAGCCCTGCAGGATTGCCACGCTCCTCCATCACCACCACGCCGTTGTGCTGCTGCTGGATGGAGTCTTCCTCAACCTCTCCCTCTCTCCTTGCTGGATCAAGGCGTGGGAGACATCATCGAGCTGTACGTGTGTTGAACGCGGAGGTGCCTTCCGTTCGGCACTAGGATCATCGGTGATCTGAATCACGACGAGTACGACTCCATCAACCCCGTTCACTTGAACACTTCCGCTTAGCGATCTACAAGGGTATGTAGATGCACTCCCCTTTCTACTCGTTGCTGGTCTCTCCATAGATAGATCTTGGTGTTACGTAGGAAATTTTTTGAATTTCTGCTACGTTCCCCAACAGTGGCATCATGAGCTAGGTCTATTGCGTAGATTCTTTGCACGAGTAGAACACAAAGTAGTTGTGGGCGTCGATATTGTTCAATATGCTTGCCGTTACTAGTCTTATCTTGATTCGGCGGCATCGTGGGATGAAGCGGCCCGGACCAAACTTACACGTACGCTTACGTGAGACCGGTTCCACCGACAAACATGCACTAGTTGCATAAGGTGGCTGGCGGGTGTCTGTCTCTCCCACTTTAGTCGGATCGGATTCGATGAAAAGGGTCCTTATGAAGGGTAAATAGCAATTGGCATATCACGTTGTGGTTCATGCGTAGGTAAGAAACGTTCTTGCTAGAAACCCATAGCAGCCACGTAAAACATGCAAACAACAATTAGAGGATGTCTAACTTGTTTTTGCAGGGTATGCTATGTGATGTGATATGGCCAAAAAGGATGTGATGAATGATATATGTGATGTATGAGATTGATCATGTTCTTGTAATAGGAATCACGACTTGCATGTCGATGAGTATGACAACCGGCAGGAGCCATAGGAGTTGTCTTTATTTATTTGTGACCTGCGTGTCAACTTAAACGTCATGTAATTACTTTACTTTATTGCTAACCGTTAGCCATAGTAGTAGAAGTAATAGTTGGTGAGGCAACTTCATGAAGACACGATGATGGAGATCATGGTGTCATGCCGGTGACGATGATGATCATGGAGCCCCGAAGATGGAGATCAAAAGGAGCAAAGTGATGATGGCCATATCATGTCACTATTTGATTGCATGTGATGTTTATCATGTTTATACATCTTATTTGCTTAGAACGACTGTAGTAAATAAGATGATCCCTTACAACAATTTCAAGAAGTGTTCTCCCCTAACTGTGCACCGTTGCGACAGTTCGTGTTTCGAAGCACCACGTGATGATCGGGTGTTAGATTCTAACGTTCACATACAACGGGTGTAAGACAGATTTACACACGCGAAACACTTAGGGTTAACTTGACGAGCCTAGCATGTACAGACATGGCCTCGGAACACGGAGACCGAAAGGTCGAACATGAGTCGTATAGAAGATACGATCAACATGAAGATGTTCACCGATGATGACTAGTCCGTCTCACGTGATGATCGGACACGGCCTAGTTTGACTCGGATCATGTAATCACTTAGATGACTAGAGGGATGTCTATCTGAGTGGGAGTTCATAAGATGAACTTAATTATCCTGAACATAGTCAAAAGGTTTTTGCAAATTATGTCGTAGCTCACGCTATAGTTCTACTGTTTAGATATGTTCCTAGAGAAAAATTAGTTGAAAGTTGATAGTAGCAATTATGCGGACTAGGTCCGTAAACTGAGGATTGTCCTCATTGCTTCATAGAAGGCTTATGTCCTTAATGCACCGCTCAGTGTGCTGAACCCCAAAACGTTGTTTGTGGATGTTGTGAACATCGGACATACACGTCTTGATAACTACGTGATAGTTCAGTTAAATGGTTTAGAGTTGAGGCACTAAAGACGTTTTCGAAACGTCGCGGAACATATGAGATGTTTCAAGGGCTGAAATTGGGATTTCAGGCTCGTGCCCACGTCAAGAGGTATAAGACCTCCGACGATTTTCTTAGCCTGCAAACTAAGGGAGAAAAGCTCAATCGTTGAGCTTGTGTCCAGATTGTCTGAGTGCAACAATCACTTGAATCGAGTGGGAGTTGATCTTCCAGATGAGATAGTGATGTTTCCCCAAAGTCATTGCCACCAAGCTGCTAGAGCTTCGTGATGAACTATAACATATCAGGAATAGATATGATGATCCTTGAAATATTCGTGATGTTTGACACCGCGAAAGTAGAAATCAAGAAGGAGCATCAATTGTTGATGGTTGTGAAACCACTAGTTTCAAGAAGGGCAAGGGCAAGAAGGGATACTTCATGAAACGGCAATTCAGCTGCTGCTCTAGTGAAGAAACCCAAGGTTGAACCCAAACCCGAGACTAAGTGCTTCTGTAATAAGGGGAACAACCACTGGAGCAGAATTACCCTAGATACTTGGTAGATGATAAGGCTGGCAAGGTCGATAGAAGTATATTGGATATACATTGTGTTAATGTGTACTTTGCTAGTACTCCTAGTAGCACCAGGGTATTAGATACCGGTTCGGTTGCTAAGTGTTAGTAACTCGAAACAAAAGGCTACGGAATAAACGGAGACTAGCTAAAGGTGAGCTGACGATATGTGTTGGAAGTTTTTCCAAGCTTGATATGATCAAGCATCGCACGCTCCCTCTACCAAAGAGATTGGTGTTAAACCTAAATAATTGTTATTTGGTGTTTGCGTTGAGCATAGACATGATTGGATTACGTCTATCGCAATACGGTTATTCATTTAAGGAGAATAATGGTTACTCTGTTTATTTGAATAATACCTTCAATGGTCTTACACCTAAAATGAATGGTTTATTAAATCTCGATCGTAGTGATACACATGTTCATGCCAAAAGATAGTAATGATAGTACCACCTACTTGTGGCACTGCCACGTAAGTCATGTCGGTATAAAACGCATGAAGAAGCTCCATATTGATGGATCTTTGGGCTCACTCGTTTTTGAAAAATTTGAGACATGCGAACCATGTCTATTGGTGTATATGCATGAAGAAACTCCATGCAAATGGACCGTTTTGACTCACTTGATTTTGAATCACTTGGGACATGCAAATCATACCACATGGGCAAGATGACTGAAAAGCCTCGTTTTCAGTAAGATGGAACAAGATAGCAACTTGTTGGAAGTAACACATTTTGATGTGTGCAGTCCAATGAGTGCTGAGGCATGCAGTGAATATCGTTATGTTCTTACTTCACAGATGATTCGAGTAGATGTTGAGTATATTTACTTGATGAATCACGAGTCTGAATTATTGAAAGGTTCAAGTAATTTCAGTGTGAAGTTGAAAGATCGTCGTGACAAGAGGATAAAAGATCTATGATATGATCATAGAGATGAATATCTGAATCACGAGTTTGGCACAGAATTAAGACATTGTGGAAATTGTTTCACACCTGATACAGCCTGGAACACCATAGTGTGATGGTGTGTCCAAACGTCATAGTTGCACCCTATTGGATATGGTGCATACCATGATGTCTCTTATCGAGTTACCACTATCGTTCATGGGTTAGGCATTAGAGACAACCACATTCACTTTAAATAGGGCACCACATAATTTCGTTGAGACGACACCGTATGAACTAAGGTTTGGAGAAACCTAAGTTGCCGTTTCTTGAAAGTTTGGGGCTGCGACGCTTATGTGAAAAGGTTTCAGGTTGATAAGCTCGAACCCAAAGCAGATAAAATGCATCTTCATAGGACACCCAAAAACAGTTGGGTATACCTCCTAATTCAGATCCAAAAGCAATAGGGATTGTTTCTTGAATCGGGTCCTTTTTCGAGGAAAGGTTTCTCTCGAAAAGTTGAGTGGGAGGATGGTGGAGACTTGATGAGGTTATTGAACCGTCACTTCAACAAGTGTGTAGCAGGGCACAGGAAGTTGTTCCTGTGGCACGTACACCAACTGAAGTGGAAGCTTATGATAGTGATCATGAAACTTCGGATCGAGTCACTACCAAACCTCGTGGGATGACAAGGATGCGTACTACTTCAGAGTGGTACGTAATCCTGTCTTGGAAGTCATGTTGCTAGAAAACAATGAACCTACGAGCTATGGAGAAGCGATGGTGGGCCCGGATTCCGATAAATGGCTCAAGGCCATAAAACCCGAGAGAGGATCCATGTATGAAAACAAAGTGTAGACTTTGGAAGAACTACTTGATGGTCGTAAGGCTGTTAGGTACATATGGATTTTGAAAGGAAGACAGACAATGATGGTAAGTGTCACCATTGAGAAAGCTCGACTTGTCGTCAAGATGTTTTTCGACAAGTTCAAGGAGTTGACTACGATGAGACTTTCTCACTCGTAGCGATGCTAAGAGTCTGTTGGAATTATATTAGCAATTACTGCATTATTTATGAAATCTTGCAGATAGGATGTCAAAACATTGTTTCCTCGACGATTTTTGAGGAAAGGTTGTATGTGATACAACCGGAAGGTTTTGTCTATCCTGAAATATGCTAATAAGTATGCAAAGCTCCAGCAATCCTTCTGAGGACTGGAGTGAGCATCTCGGAGTTGGAATGTATGCTTTGATGATGATCAAAGATTTTGGGTGTATACAAAGTTTATGAGAAACTTGTATTTCCAAAGAAGTGAGTGGGAGCACTATAGAATTTCTGATGAATATATGTTGTTGACATGTTGTTAATCAGAAATGACGTAGAATTTCTGGAAAACATATATGGTTATTTGGAAAGTGTTTTCAATGGAAAACCTGGATTAAGCTACTTGAACATTGAGCATCAAGATCTATAAGGATAGATCAAAACGCTTAATAGTACTTTCAAATGAGCACATGCCTTGACGTGATCTTGAAGGTGTTCAAGATGGATCAGTCAAAGAAGGAGTTCTTGCCTGAGTTGTAAGGTATGAAGTTAAGACTTAAAGCTCGACCATGGCAGAATAGAGAGAAAGGAACGAAGGTCGTCCCCTATGCTTAAGACATAGGCTCTACAGTATGCTATGCTGTGTACCGCACCTGAAGTGTGCTTTACCATGAGTCAGTCAAGGGGTACAAGAGTGATCCAAGAATGGATCACAGGACAGCGGTCAAAGTTATCCTTAGTAACTAGTGGACTAAGGAATTTTCTCAATTCTGGAGGTGGTAAAGGGGTTCGTCGTAAAGGGTTACGTCGATGCAAGCTTAACACCTATCCGGATAGCTCTGAGTAGAGATACCGGATACATATAATGGAGCAACAATTTAGAATAGCTCCAAGTAGAACAGTTATTTGGAATAGCTCCAAATAGAACGTGGTAGCTGCATCTAGGAGATGACATAGAGATTTGTAAAGCACACACGGATCTGAAAGGTTCAGACCCGTTGACTATAACCTCTCTCACAAGCATAACATGATCAAACCCAGAACTCATCGAGTGTTAATCACATGGTAAATGTGAACTAGATTATTGACTCTAGTAAACTCTTTGGGTGTTAGTCACATGGGGATGTGACCTTGAGTGTTAATCACATATCGATGTGAACTAGATTATTGACTCTAGTGCAAGTGGGAGACTGTTGGAAATATGCCCTAGAGGCAATAATAAATTGATTATTATATTTCCTTGTTCATGATAATCGTTTATTATCCATGCTAGAATTGTATTGATAGGAAACTCAGATACATGTGTGGATACATAGACAACACCATGTCCCTAGTAAGCCTCTAGTTGACTAGCTCGTTAATCAATAGATGGTTACGGTTTCCTGACCATGGACATTGGATGTCGTTGATAACGGGATCACATCATTAGGAGAATGATGTGATGGACAAGACCCAATCCTAAGCCTAGCACAAGATCATGTAGTTCGTATGCTAAAGCTTTTCTAATGTCAAGTATCATTTCCTTAGACCATGAGATTGTGCAACTCCCGGATACCGTAGGAGTGCTTTGGGTGTGCCAAACGTCACAACGTAACTGGGTGGCTATAAAGGTACACTACGGGTATCTCTGAAAGTGTCTGTTGGGTTGGCACGAATTGAGATTGGGATTTTGTCACTCCGTGTAAACGGAGAGGAATCTCTGGGCCCACTCGGTAGGACATCATCATAATGTGCACAATGTGACCAAGGGGTTGATCACGGGATGATGTGTTACGGAACGAGTAAAGAGACTTGCCGGTAACGAGATTGAACAAGGTATCGGTATACCGACGATCGAATCTCGGGCAAGTACCATACCGCTAGACAAAGGGAATTGTATACGGGATTGATTGAGTCCTTGACATCGTGGTTCATCCGATGAGATCATCGTGGAACATGTGGGAGCCAACATGGGTATCCAGATCCCGCTGTTGGTTATTGACCGGAGAACATCTCGGTCATGACTACATGTCTCCCGAACCCGCAGGGTCTACACACTTAAGGTTCGATGACGCTAGGGTTATAAAGGAAGTTTGTATGTGGTTACCGGATGTTGTTCGGAGTCCCGGATGAGATCCCGGATGTCACGAGGAGTTCCGGAATGGTCCGGAGGTAAAGATTTATATATAGGAAGTCCTGTTTCGGCCATCGGGACAAGTTTCGGGGTCATCGGTATTGTACCGGGACCACCGGAAGGGTCCCGGGGGCCCACCGGGTGGGGCCACCTGCCCGGGGGGCCACATGGGCTGTAGGGGGTGCGCCTTGGCCTACATGGGCCAAGGGCACCAGCCCCTAGAGGCCCATGCGCCAAGATATAGGAAAAAGGGGAGAGTCCTAAAGGGGGAAGGCACCTCCGAGGTGCCTTGGGGAGGATGGACTCCTCCCCCCCTCTTAGCCGCACCCCTTCCTTGGAGGAAGGGGCAAGGCTGCGCCTCCCCCCTCTCCCCTGCCCCTATATATAGTGGAGGGGAGGGAGGGCATCCATACCTGAGCCCTTGGCGCCTCCCTCCCTCCCGTGACACCTCCTCCTCTCCCGTAGGTGCTTGGCGAAGCCCTGCAGGATTGCCACGCTCCTCCATCACCACCACGCCGTTGTGCTGCTGCTGGATGGAGTCTTCCTCAACCTCTCCCTCTCTCCTTGCTGGATCAAGGCGTGGGAGACATCGTCGAGCTGTACGTGTGTTGAACGCGGAGGTGCCGTCCGTTCGGCACTAGGATCATCGGTGATCTGAATCACGACGAGTACGACTCCATCAACCCCGTTCACTTGAACGCTTCCGCTTAGCGATCTACAAGGGTATGTAGATGCACTCCCCTTTCTACTCGTTGCTGGTCTCTCCATAGATAGATCTTGGTGTTACGTAGGAAATTTTTTGAATTTCTGCTACGTTCCCCTACACTGGACCCCAAGGCAACCGAGGAATGTGGGGTGGCAAAACCTGTCCCGGTTAACCCGGCACTAGCCACCTCATGCATCTTTGCTGCTGAACCAGAGGAAGTCAATAATGATGCGGTTCAAGTTGTCGAGGATTGACTTGTTGAGGGCCAAGGGGATGAGGAAGTGTGTCAGCATTGCACAAAGAACATGCTAGACGAGCGCTAGTCAATCACTGATGGACAACATGGAGGCCTTCCATGTGGGGAGCTTCTTCTCAAGCTTCTCGATGAGCGGAAGAAGGTCAAATGTCGACACCTTGCAGATGGAGAGGGGTAGGCCCAGGTACTTAAGTACGAGTAGAGCGATCGGACACGCCATGGACGAAGATATGCTAGCAATGGGGTCGTCGTTGTACCAGATAAGCGTGGCAGAGCATAGAAAAGTTAGTGCGTAGCCCGACCACTGCACCAAACACCTGTAACAACCCTTGGATTGTGCAAATGTCATGCTCGTCAGAGTGGCAGAAGATGGCGACATCGTCAGCACATAAGGATGCGCTCGATGCCACATGGCGAGTGATAAGGTGGTGGATGAGCCCTTGCCAGACCACAGACTAGATGAGCAAGTTAAGGACATCGATGACGAGCGTGAAGATCATCAGGGAGAACGGGTCGCCCTGATACATGCCCGGTGCATGGTAGATCGGCGGTCTGGTTGTCTGGTTGACCAACACGCATGTGGATGCGAATGAAGGAGGATCGAGATCCAGTCCCTTCATCTCTGGTCGAATCCCAAGGTGGGCCAGCGTCTCAAGGAGGAACAACCAGGAGATCGAATCGAAGGTGTGAGAGATGTCGAGCTTGATAAGCGTCTGAGGGACCTTGAGGTTGTGAAGGGGACACATTGTTTGCTGGACAAGCAGGAAGTTGTCATTGGATGCTTCGGTCAGGCGCTGAAGGCACTCTGGTTGGTAGAAACCATGGAGCCGAGATGAGAAGCAAGACGGAGAGACAAGGCCTTGACGAAGTTCCCCGGCAATGAGGCGAATGAGGCTAATCGGCTGGTACTCGATCAAAGACTCCGCGTCTAGCCTCTTCAACGGGACGGTGATGAGCATCTCGTTCAGCTTGCGGAAGCCGAGCCCATTGAGCGAGTATAGCTTGCCATTTGCCAAACACGTCATAGATGTTGTGCTTGATGATCTCCCACACGCTACGAAGGAACTCGGCGACCAAACCATCAAGACCTGGCGCCTTGCCCATGGGCAAACTCTTGATAGCGTGCAAAATTTCATCTCCAGAGAAAGGTGCCTCGAGGTTGGATAGCTCGAAAGGCCCGACGTGCATGGAGCCAAGGTTGCTGAAGGGGCGTTCCTCGGCGGTACCCAGGATAGCAGTGAAGTGGTCCAATGCCGCCTTAGTCAGGCCCGCGGGATCGGAAATCAACTCGTCCAGGTCGCGAAGCTGCACAATGCGGTTCTTCTGCCTATAGTGGGCCTCATGAATGGGGAAGAAGTGCGGACCCGCATCGCATCTTTAAGGCAAGAGAAGCGGGGACGCTGTTGGGCTAGCGATTGCTGGAGGGAAGCCAGCCCAAGCCGAAGGGCCTTTGAGCTTGTGCCTTAGCCAGGTCAAACCGCGCGATGAGCAGCTGGCGCGAGATGTAACCGACCGAACGTGCACTGCAACTTTTGTTTTTCATCAAGAGGCACTGGTTTGTGTTTTATTTCCAGTTTGTTCAACCTGGTATGATGTGTTTGTTTATTCAATACGGTAGAAATGAAATCATGTGTGTGGAGAAATGGCAGACTAGGAACATTTTGCGCCGTGCAAGACTTTTCGTCAAGGGGCCATGTTTTTCTTCTGTCCATTAATTAGTGATGCTTTCAGAACCTGTATGACTACAGCCGGCGGCCGCAGCAACGGAAAAATCGAGCATCTAGAAACCTTGCGCCAGTTCAAAGTTCCAAGCAGGAACGTGCGTGCTCTTTCTCGCAGGCTGAAGACGATCGTTATCTCCTCTTGCACACGGAGTAAATAGAAAACGTTGAGCCAACTGTGCAGCACGAGCGAGCTTCACCAGGACTAATTGATGCTACACCTTATATATCGTATTCCGCACATCGCCACAAGATGAAATGGATTTGCACATGGCGGCATGGTGCTCAGGCATATCGACATCGACGTGTGCGATTTTTCCTCCAGTGCGACTCTCACAACGAGCAGCTCAACTTAGCTACGCCTCTGTTTCGAAATAATTAAGTTCTACATTTGTTCTGAGTTACCGTTTAAGTTTGATCAGGGAGAATATATTAAAATCTAGAGCACAAAATTAGTCACATTTAATTTTTTATGAAATATATTTTCATACTATGTGTACTTGGCGTTGTGAATCTTATGGCTTTTTTCTGTAGAGTCGGCCAAGCAAGCTTTTTTTGGAACGAAGGCTCAAGAAAAGTCCGGCTTTGAATTAACAAAGCCATTAACCAGCCAGGAATACACGGACAAACGGTTACAACGAAAAGTAAAGAATAAAACGAGCGGCGATTACAAGGCACTCAAGCACAACAACTCACGGCAGCAGCAGAGTGAGCCAAAGCATCACCACGCTGCTACCAACATCCTACTGGACATCGCAGACAACCGGTGCAAGCACAACAACTCACGGCAGCAGCAGAGTGAGCCAAAGCATCACCACGCTGCTACCAACGTCCTACTGGACATCGCAGACAACCGGTGCAACAACCTCTGCCTCATATTATATTGAATAGCAGTAACGGTTGTAATATGGATGGCTACATATAATGCTCCTAGCCAGTGTCAGAACTATAGGTGCAAGAGAAGAAGATCAACGCAGCAAAGGCGGGTTGAGCAGCTGAGGGATAGAGTAGTGTAAAGTATAGACATGGACGTGGAAGGTGTCGGTAAAATGTTGGCCACATGCGCCACATGTTGAAGCGGACAGGGTAGAGGATATAGGTTCAATGAAGTTTCTTGGATGAAGACAGAGATGCATGCCATGCATAACTCACATCAAGCATGTTGTGCCTTCCCCTATGCATTCTCTTTGATTTTGTGTAATTCTCTGTCCACAACTAAAAAAACCACTCTCACGTCTACAACGGTGGCGGCGTCATCAGTCAGGCTGGGCGGCGGCGGCAGCGGCGGCGGCGGCGTCGCCGGTATCTGGTTCAGGATGAGGTCTTGCTCCGCTAAGAACCACGCCTTGAGCTTCTCATCGCCGCTCTGGAGCATGTCAGCGCCGCCCGTCAAGAAGGCGAGATCGTTGTTCCTCTTCTTGGCGTCTTGAGCTTTGAGTTTCGCGGCGACGTTGGTCCGGAGCAAGTCGAGTTTGATGGTGTTGTTCGTCATCAAAGCAGCCCACCTCGCCCCAGTTTTCTCTTCTCGCTGGGCGGCCCTGGTCTTGGCGTCGGCGAGGCAGTCCTCGATGGACTCTTGCACGCGTGCGGCAGCCGACTCGGAGTGTTTCGCCTTCTTGGCACCTTTGTTGCCGTCCCGGCGCCCGTCGGCCGCGCCCGGGGTCGGCGCGTCCGACTTGTACATCTCTTTGGCCTTGGCGAGGGTGCGCCGGACGCCCGCCCACTTCTTGCACCTATCGATCCGCTTGAAGACGTGGAGGTACTTGAACTCGACATAGCTGTTGTCATCACGGAACATGGCGAACATGCGTAGCAGCTGCGCGCCAAGGGAAAAACATCAGTCGGCGCTAGCGCGCGCCCGGGCGCACACACGGCGGAAGGCACTAGTAACGACGGCGTGCTATACCTGATCCTCGACGCTGGTGCCGCTCTCCGCGCGAGCCGCGACCTCCTCGCGATCCCGTGCCATTTGTTGCACGCCGTTTGAATGAGCCCCCAATGGTTCGCCATCGCCTTCGACCCACGCTTCATGTGGACGCCTTTGAAGTAGGGGTCGACGAGTTTGCGCTCGTCGAACTCGGCCTTGATGCGTGCCCAATACGTCTCGATGCTCTGGTTTGTGCCGGTAACCGGGTCGAGGCAGACGACCTTCCAAGCTTCGGCGAGGCACTCCTCTTCTTTGGACGCCCACTTGATGCGCGGCTCGCCTGTCTTGGCCACCTTCTTCTTCTTCTTCTTCTTGCCCTTCCTCGTCGGCCCCGGCTCCTCCTCCTCTTCTTCCTCGTCCTCCGGCTCTTCCTCGCCGTAGTCGAGCTCGTCGTCCATGTCCACGTCGATGAGGTCAATTGAGCTGTCTTGGGTAGTGAACCCCGGGGAAGCGGCGGCGGCAGCCGAGCCGGCTGCGATGATGTCTTCCATGTCGGCCTCCGTCGCGTCGGCGTCGCCGAGATGCGACAAGGAGTAGGCTTGTGAGTAGACGCCGCGATGGAGAGGTGGTGTCGGTGAGGCTGCGTAGTCCGGCGGCGAGTACGTGTACGGCGGGTACTGCACACCGGCGAACGCGGGCGAGGGCGCGTGCTGGACTGGGCGCCCATGGGGGAAGGTGATGTTGGGGTTGAAGCCGCCGTGGGCATCGGCATCGGCATAGCCCGGCGACGGCGTGCTCCATGGGTGCGGCGACGATGAGAATCCGGCCGGAGAGCTGACGCTTTGTTGGCTCTAGGACACGTACGGGCCGTACCCACCGGGTTGATTCATCAACACTGCGCGCGCCGCCTCGGCTTGTTCGGCCGCATGCTTCGCCGCCGCCGTAGCCGCAGTGTGCGCCGCTCTTTCCCTGGCCTTCTTGGCCCTGTTGCGCCTATCGGCGGTGACGGCCTCCCGACGCTCCACATCTGCCTTTCACTCGGCCTTGCTCATGCCGGGGGGCTTGGACAGCGGCGCCCTCGGCTTCCTTTGCTTCGGCTGGGCGACGGCGGCGGCTGTGGGATCCGTCGCGGTGCGGGGCATCACGTACTTCTTTGGCGGCATGGCGGGCGGAAGGGTAGGGAGGAGGCGGGGGTTTGGCGGGAGGAATGGAGAAGAGAGGGAAGCCGAGGGGGGGAAGCGGGAGGAAACGGCGGGAAAAGGGATTCCTGTCGCCGACAAAGCGGCCCCACGCCGCTTTTTGCTTCTGCCGGCGCGCCCAGGCGACACCCGGTCGCTTGGGTTCGGGGCGGGATCGCCGGCTTTGGATTTCGCCCAAACCGGCGCTAAACAAGATCCTGGGGACGCGACTGGGCCGATTTTCGGCCACCGACGCTAAAAATTCGCTTGGGTGGGCCTGTTGGGGGTGCGGCTGGAGATGCTCTTATACCTGGTACAAGTACGGAGTAGAACATAAGAATATACTGATCTAAATGCCACTTTGCTAGAATGTTATATCCTTTATACACTCTGCATATTTAGTTAAGAAAAAAAATGGTTTTTACATATGTTTTGTATAGAACTGTATTAGGATTTAGGAATATGTAGCTTCCACGACTTCAATAAATATAACATGGTCTTAATATATTGGCTTTCATAAGTTAGGATCAGTTGATACCTGCCTTGTGCATGCACAACTACTAGTGAACGCTCTCTCAGAATTTTTTTACTAGTGAATGATAAACATTCATCATAAATTTTAATATAAGATCTAAACTTTAATTTCTGTGTACAATTCACCATGATTCTGACAAAAACTCTCTAAAACACGTGCACAAGCTATACTAATCTTGATGGTTCCATAAAAATCGCTCAAACGTATCATCCACCCAATAGATAAAAACCTAACATAACCGAGCCAATAGATAAAAATCTAACATAACCGAAAACATCGTTGCCCCTCCATTGCAAGGAAAGTGTCAAAATATAGTTCACTTGTTGTATTGTCTATGAAGAAAGCCAAATATACAAAAGATCAATACAGAAATAAACCTAAAATGTACTCCCTCTATAAACTAATATAAAACATATATAAGTTTGCAGAGGGAGTAGTTGACAAGCCACAACGCCGGATCAAATCGTGGCCCATTGATCTGTGGGCTGAAATCAGATGAGGGCACAAAGTTGTTATTCTCCGTGTTTGTCGAGATTCATTGGGCCGTGCTTCGAACATGATGTTTGCATTGAAGATTGTGGGCTTGTGGGCGATTAAGCAGCTCAAAAATGCCCACTAGAAAAGGACCATGAAGGGCTTCCAGCGAAACATGTGTGAAGTTTCTCCGGTACTTGAACGTAACCACACGGTATGTGTGGTGGGTAAATTCATACTTGATCTAATATAAAATTTCACTAAAAGTATAAAGCATCTCAAACATAATAAAATTTACATCGAGATTTTGAGACTACCAAACAACCACTACTGCCGCTAGAACGAGCCGGCGACGCCGCTGTCGCCGCTCCCTTACTGAAGCCGGCTTGACCTTGTCTATGACAGCCGGGAAGTCTTCGTGCACATGCCTCTAATGACCAATCCTCTGGAGCTGTAGTTGTCGCTGTTGAACCCTTTCATAGATTTGAAGCACCTGACACCAAATATTGCGGTATAATGAGAAATCGTAATCTCATTGCCCCAACGAGACGGCGGGAATCTACGCTAGAGCGCTATCGACTATGTCCAGACGCACGAATGTGCCTGAGGAGGATCGGAGCCCGGAAGACAAACTCGAAGAAGAAGCGTCGCCATCCGTCCAAGCACTGCACCTGCGAGATCTAAAAGAACCATAAATTAAACTATTAATCGGAGTGAAGGCACAGAGGTTCCCCTCTCCACCACCGGTCGCCGGAGCGGCAGGTTAAGGTGAAAGAACATGCGGTGCCCCCATGTTTGGTTTTGGCAATTGATGACAATCTCTATGGACTAATGGCTGCCTTGAGTTATATTTGAAGGGTTTGTCCATAGGTTTTTCTTGGAGTCCATTTGTTGGTTTCAAGGAGAGTTTGTGATGACCGCGGTGCTATTAAGGAATTATCCAAAGATCGGTCATGTGAGTGTTGAGCTTATTGCAAGCATGTCTTGAAGAAGAAGATTGTGTGATCATTCATGTTTACCTTCAAGACATCATCCAAATGAAGAGAGTTGGAAAGATTCAAGGTTGATCTAGACTAAGTACAGAGAGTGATTCAAGTTGATCAACACACAAAGCGCACAAGTTGTACCGAGAGGGACCAAGTGTTCCCATGGTATGGTAAGCATTGTCCATTAAGCTTTGTGTACTAACCCATGGTCTACGTGAGAGTTCTTTGTGGGGTTAGGTATGTTTCCATGGTCTTGCGTCAAGAGGAAGATCCCATACAACCCATGGAGGATGACATCAAGTGGTGATCGTCATCAAATTTGTAGTGTGCAAGTTCAAGTGGAGCAACACGAAGAGTGGCTCACCCATAATGGAGTACGGGGGAGCAATCAAGTTTTAATCTTGTCATCCATTGTGGTGTCTATGGACTTGTGAAGATGTGCCGAAGAGTCGCTCACCCATAGTGGACTGTGGGGGAGCAATCATCTAGTCTTCATCGAGCCAACACAATCAAGAAAGGTGGTCCAACTTGAGGGAGTCAAGATCGTCATCATCTAGCTCAAGTGGACCATGTGCAAGCAAAGGTTTGCCCTTGATAGGTTTTCTATTTTATCGGTCTCGTGGTGGTAGTTGGGAGACCGGGTTATAGGATCGTTTGTTGTACTATCAAGGGGGGCTCTCAAGTTGGTAGCTTGATTGTATCGTTAGTAGAGAGCTCAAACCATTGCATCCTTGCATCATGTTTCTTGGTTCTTGTTTGGTTCTCTTTGTGAGTCATAGAGCTTATGGTCATCTTGATGATAAGTTTGAGTTCATCGAAAATGGAGTTCGCATGCGTCTTCTATGATGTTTTCGGTGTTGGAGGTTTTACCGGTCTTATCCAAGGAAGGGTTCTCACCATTTTCTTATGGGCCTTTTCTCATTTTCTTCTTATTGATATTTCTTTCAAGATTGTGTTAGCCCTTGTTGCTAGCTTTCCAACAAACTTGGTTTCATCGAATTCGGAGCTCGTATGCGAAAGTTGTGGCTATTTTGATATTGCCTGTTTTACATAGAGAGGTTGTACCGCCCCGTAGAGAGGTTGTACCGGTTGACCGGTACAACCGGTGTTTGGAGGGGTTGTACCGCTCGAGAATTGGTCCGGAGGTTGTACCGGCCATGTACCGCTCTACCACCGGACTAGTTTCTGTTTTGAAGCGGTTCTTGGGCGGTTGTTGACCGGTTTTACCGGTTCCCCAGGCTATTGTACCGCTTAGAGCTTTTCCCAGGTTGGTTTTTCCTCTGCTTTGGCCGGTTGTACCGGTTCGTGCACCGGTTGTACCGGTCCTACAGTTTTCTGCACATAACGGGCAGATTCGTGGGGACCTATTTAAGGGGGTCTTCTTCCCCAATGGTTCCCCATCTCTTGAGCTCGTTTTTCCCCCATTGTTGACCTTCTTTGAGCTTGCTAACTCTCAATTTCTTCATGGATTCTTGCTAGTTTTTGAGGGAAAAGAGAGAGGAGATCTAGATCCACATTTCCACCAATCACTTTCTCCTCTTTGTGAGGGGAACCCCTTGGATCTAGTTCTTGGAGTTCTTGATGTTCTCCTTCTTGATCTTCCTCTCATTTTCCTCCCTAGCATTAGTTGCTTCGGTGATATTTGAGAGAGAAGGACTTGGGCACTCTGTGTTCCCTTGCCATTGCATTTGGTGCATCGGTTTGAGTTCTCCACGGTGATACGTGGAAGTTACAAGTTGAGAAGCTTATTACTCTTGGGTGCTTGGTGTCCTTGAGCTTGTTCCTCTTGGGTGCTTGGGCGCCCTAGACGGTTGGTGGTGTTCGGAGCTCACTCATTGTGGTGTAAAGCTCCGGGCAAGCGTCGGGGTCTCCAATTAGGTTGTGGAGATCGCCCCGAGCAATTTGATGGGTACCGGTGACCGCCCCCAAGGGTTGCCAAAGTGTACGGGTTCGGTGACCACCCCCAAGGATCGCCATTTGTACGGGTTAGGTGACCGCCCTTAAGGGTCCCTTAGTGGAAGCACGACATCTTGCATTGTGCGAGGGCGTGAGGAGATTACGGTGGCCCTAGTGGCTTCTTGGGGAGCATTGTGCCTCCACACCGCTCCAAACGGAGATTAGCATCCACAAGGGTGTGAACTTCGGGATACATCATCGTCTCCGCTTGCTTCGGTTATCTCTTACCCGAGCCCTTTACTTATGCACTTTACTTTGTGATAGCCATTTTGTTCCTTGTCATATATCTTGCTATCACATAGTTTCTTATCTTGCTTAGCATAAGTTGTTGGTGCACATCGGTGAGCCTAGTTATTGTAGGTTTTATGCTTGACAAATTAACCGCTAGTTTTATTCCGCATTTGTTCAAGCCTCTATCGTAACTATTTTAAAACGCCTATTCACCCCCCCCCCCCCTAGGCGACATCCACGATCTTTCATAAGGGAAGGCGAATCCATAGGCTCGCACATGAAGTCTGGAGGGGAGAGTTTTTCCTAGCCACCTTGGGTTAAGGGAGAAAAATGAGAGGGATGCAAATTAATTGCCACTACACAAATTTACCTATGATGCTTTAAGTCATTAGATTAAGAAAAAAACTAAACATTAAAATGGGAGAAATGGGATAACGAAGTTCATTAATGAGCACGTTGAAATGGTCGACTAGGAATGTTCTTTGCTGTGTGGTGCTATCTACTCCCTCCATTCCAAAATAGATGACCCAACTTTGTACTACCAACTTTGTACTAAAGTTAGTACAAAGTTGGGTCATCTATTTTGGAATGGAGGGAGTATATCGCTGGAACGAAAAATACGAGACTACTATGTGTAGGGTGCTTTGTGATGCGATATTATGTACTATGTATAAATGCCATACATGTGGCATGAAACAATTCCGCTTGATGTTTTTTCATGGCAACTTTAGTTACCCAAGGATGACAACTTTACTTGTGAAGCATGGCAACTTTCTGTTTGATGCAAGTTTCAGCTTTTTTTGTGTTTTTTTTGGTGAGTGCTACGGATCAGTTAGATGATTTGATCAAGATTTAAGCCGCTCCTAGAGTCGTATGATCAACCTGCTCCCATCCTCTTATGGCAGCACCACGCAATAGCTCTATGGCGCACCACGCAGCACCCGGCGACGCTTCATTGTAGCTCGGGGAGCTTCAACGACCCCGGTGATGCTCCAATGCAGCACTCAGACGGCCTCGGCGGACCTCCATCGTAGCACCAGCGGCCCTCTGACGAAGCTCCAATGCAGCACTGGACGGCCTTGACGAACCTCTATCACAGCACCGGCGGCTCCCCGACGAAGCTCCAATGCAGCATTGGACGGCCCCGGTGGAGCTCCATCGCAGCACCGGCGGCCCTCCGATGAAGCTCCAATGCAGACCTCGGCGGCCCTCTATCGCAACACCGGCGGCCCTCCGACTAAGCTCCAATGCAGCACTGGATGGCCCCGGCGGAGCTCCATCGCAGCACCAGAGGCCCTCCGATGAAGCTCCAATGCAGACCTCGGCGGCCCTCTATCGCAACACTGGCAACCCTCCGACAAAACTCCAATGCAGCACTGGACGGCCTCCGACGAAGCTCCATCACAACACCAGCCGTCCCTCGACGAAGCTCCATTGTAGCACTAAACTTCCCCGGCGAAGTTCAACCGCAGCAGCGCCGGAGCTGCGATGCAGTAGTAGTCGACGATGCGATGCAGCAGTCGTCCGCCATCGCCTACTCCTTGGAGCAGCTCGTACGGCTAGCAGCAGCCTAGCCACTGCCTTGCAGTGCCCCGCCGCAAGCGCCGCTCGCCGGCGAAGCCTTTTCTTGCGGCATCGAAACAGCGAGGTGGCGGGATCTATCGGCCGCCTCCTCCTTCCTCCACAAAAAAGTTAGGGTTTCTGCTTCCCGCCGCCGCCGTCGCAGGTCCGCCTCCTCTCCGGTGGCCCTAGGACCATGGGGGCGCAGTGGATCTCGGCAAGGGCCGGCGGGAGGGCTCAGTTTTTACTCGTTTCTTTCCGTTTTGCTAGGGTTTGTGTCCTGCTCAGGAAGACGAGACGGCGGCGGCTCCCTGAAGATGGAATAAAGGTCTCCCCGCCTAGTCCCCGTTCCGGCGGCGCGTCTAGCACCGTTGGTGGGCGTGTGGAGGTGTGTCTCCGGCGGATCTATCTTTGGTGGATTTGCTCGGATCTCGTCGTTGTTCGTCTACGTTCGCGTGTCTTCGGATTAGATCTTTCTGATCTACGTTGTTCTTCATCTGCGGCAGTTGCTGTTCTGGTGCGCTGGTCCTATGGGGCCTTAGCGTGATGACTTTTCAACTGTCTACTACAACAAGTTGTGCCCGACTCCGGCGATGGAGGGGCGATGACGGCGGCGCGCCTTCGGCTCGCTTTAGTGCTGATAGTCGTCGCTAGGTGGTCTATGGATCTGGATGTAATTTTTATTATTTCTGATATTTATTGTACTACCATGATTGAAGATGAATAGATCATAAATTTTCTCGCAAAAAAGAAAAATCAATCCAATTCCACCATGCACCAATGTATCGCTATCGCATGAAAGTCAGATGGTGCCGTGTCGCACGTATGGCAAGACTCTGACAAATATGAGTATCTAGAAATCTTGCCCAGATTCAAATTTCAAACAGGAGCCGGTTATTCTTTTTCAGACGGAAGACAACCATGTCAGCATCACTCCTGGTCCTGGGTGATAGTGCCGGGGACTGAGAAGAGATGTTTCTTCCTTATCGTGAGCGTGACCACTACAACCCTTCAGTAATTTACTTTTTCCGAATATCTAACCCTTCAGTACTTGTACCGAGTATAATAGTGGCCAGTAAAACACAAGAGTAGACTTAATCTAAATGTTACTTTGCAAGAATGTATTAACATCCTTAATAGACTATGCATAGTCAATTGAGGAGAATATAGTTTCTACTTCCTCTGTTCCTAAATATAAGTCTTTTTTAGAGATTCTACTACAAACTACATACGGATGTATATAGATATATTTTGAAGTGTAGATTCACTCATTTTGCTTCGTAGTATTTAGGAATGGAGGGAGTATATAGTACTCCCTTCGTCCGGAAATACTTGTCATTGAAATAGATGTATTTAGATGTATTTTAGCTATAGATACATCCATTTTCATCCATTTTGATGACAAGTATTTCCGGACGGAGGGAGTACTGTATATGTTTTGTAAGAAATTGTATTACAACATGTAGCGTTTCTATCTAGGAGGCAGCTGCACCGGAGCTGCAGTCAACCACCAGAACCACGCCTACGTCAGCAGAACCGGACCGAGCCAAATGCGCTACTGCACATAGGGTGCTAGGCCGAGACGGGTTCGGCTCCTCTGCAGTTAAGTGTTTACTAACGGTTACAGTAGCATGTACGATCGGCCGTCAATTTTAATCCAACTGCTCTCCTTTCTTCCCCTTAATTCTATTTCAATTCTTAAAAAAAACGCTAACTGGAAAGAAAATATAGACCGGAGAGCCGATCCTCCAGCGGCCAGCAACGCCTCGGATGGGATGAGCGCGGCTGCCGTCCAAGGCCATGCTCGCGTGCCGCTGTCTCTCCCGATGGTCAAGGACGGAGGCTCGCGGCCAGATCCGGGGAGAAGGAGCTCCGGCGAGCTCCTCTAGCAGCAGGGCACGGCCTACTCCAAGAGCACGACGATGACAAGCTGGAGGCTCCTTCCGGCGACCTCAGCGAGGAGGAGGGTGGCAGACGGATGAGGGGAAGAGCACGCCGGAGTCGCCGCGCTCTCCTCTGACGAGTGACGACACGGCCGGCGCCCCCATGATCCTCTGGCTGCAGGAGGACCGCGGCGGCGCGGCAGCTGGACCTCATTGCCCATCTGCTTGGCCAAACTCCTTAAGCTGCAGCTCACCGATCGAATCCAAGAAGCCACCAGCCAGCTATTACTTAGAAAGTTAGAACTGCTTGCTCCTTTCTTTATTCTCCCATTACAGAAGCTACAACATATGGTTGTTTGATCATCTGTATAATTCCTCATGGCAATATGGTTCGTCAAAGCCAGTTGTGGTACATGCATGTGTGTTGAGTTTAATTTCAGTTATTGTCTTAGAGCATCTACACCCGGTCGCCCAAAAACCCTCCTCAAACGCCCGGGTGGCCCGCCCGATCACTGACAGGTCACAAAATTTTGACCCAGACGGACGCCTCAAACGGACCTCAAACGCCTTGGCTGACCGGCACTCCGGCCAGACCGGATCCGTCGACTGGGGTGTCATCCCGTGCGGGTCCGAGGAGGCAACGGTGCACGCGGCTTCCCTCGCGCCGGATCTGCTGTTGGATTTCGTAGCGGTGCTCCGGCGTCAGCATGGCATAGTACGTGATCTTACTCTGGACCATGGTGGAGTGCGGAAGCGTGGACAGAGCACCGGAGCGGGAGAGGGAGGAGGTGGATGGGCTCGAACTAGCGGCTCGGAGAAGGGGAAGGGGGTTGCGTTAGGGTTGCGCGATGCCGGCCGGCTTAAATAGCCGGATTTCATCTTGGGCGGCGAGCTGGAGCGGCGTTCACGCAGCGGCGACGAACATGGCATCCGTCAGACCGCCGGGTTTCCGGGCGTTTCCATGTGGGGCCACGCCGTCAGGCCGACGTGGCGGGCGTGCCCGGGAGCCCCCATATCCGCTCCATATTTGGGCTTGATATGGGGGGTGCCGGTAAGCCCGGGCGTTTGAGGGAGGTTTGAGAGGCTCGTCAGGGTTCAAATTTTCTGACTGGACAGTGACCGGGTGGCCTCGGGTTTGAGGGGTCTGGCTCTAGATGCTCTTAGGGCATGGCCAACGAGTCAGGCTGGACGGGTGCCCCATGCGCCACATCGTCCGGCCGAACGCCAGCTCTGCTGAACCTGCTGCTTGCAGAGAGAAACGGGATCCTGCAGAAGATCTCGCATCCTCCCCGACAAAAGTGAGGCACCTGCTCGGGCGACGCGGTGTGAGCTTCGTTGCTCTGCTTGGTTCAGGACCACAGTTTGCATGCGTTGAAAAGTGGGTGGGAGAAAAAGTAAGGTGATGATATAAAGAAAGTAGCCTCCATTGGATGACCGTAGCACACACCATAGCTTCACTCAAGTTTATCTAGGTGAAAGAGGTGAGGCATCACCTAGGTGATGCTTCCTTTGTACATGGAGTATAATTTTTGTCCATGGAGTATAATTTTTATTTGAAAAATTTCTGAATTAGGAGGAACTTGGCAGCCATGCCATTGGTGGCCTTCAGATAAGTTGTTCCATGCAATGTGCTAATCTTGGCAAGAACAAAGGAATCGCTTACTCTGCATCATGTTGGAATCTCTGATTCAGTAAGAATGGTCATGTGTCAGGAGGAACGAGGGATGGGTAGGAGGATTTGGCGCCAATTCTACAGGCGTGGAGGGGTGTTTGTTTCTGGTTATTAATTAATTGAATTAAGGGAGAGAAATGAGAGCCATTAGATTAAAACGGATGGCAGATTCTGCCTGCTACAGCACGTGTACAGTAACAACTGTACATCAGAGGAGCCGAACCCGGCCGACACGCCAGCGACGCAAGGCTAGGAGCATCACGGCTGGGGAGATGGGCAGCCAGAGTAGCTGCGGTCCACGTCGGGCAAGCGGGCGTAAGAATGTAAGATCCACTTGGGGAGAAACTGCCCAGGAGCACGAGATGAGTTTCACGTGCGAAGTGCCCCGCCGCCGCCGACCACCGGCCCGAGGTTTGCCCAAACGACGCTTGCCGGCGGCGCCGAGGAAGAGAGGGTACGACGGGGACCTAGAGAAATGGGAGAAATGGAATAACGATGCTTCGTGGTGCGATATATGGTACTCCCTCCGTAAACTAATATAAGAGCGTTTAGATTAGTAATCTAAACGCTCTTATATTAGTTTACGGAGGGAGTACCATGTTAAATCCAATGGTTGCTTGCACGAAACTGCTACACGTACGGCAACTATGGTCCCATTTTTTGTACGACGAATAATTCCAGTTCCACCATACATCAATGTATCGCTACCGCCGAAGAAGTACGTGATCCCCCGCGTCGCGACGGATCCCACAACCGTCGCCGTCGCCCAGCCGAAGCAAAGGAAGAAGAGGGAGCCGCCGTTCAAGCCCCGGGGCATGACCAACGCTGACTGGAAGGCGGAAATGTAGCGCTGGGAGGCCGTCACCGCCGATAGGCGCAACAGGGCCAAGAAGACCAGGGAGAGGGCGGCACTCGCGGCCGCGGCCGCGGCGGAGCAGGCGGAGCGCTCGGCTGCCAAGCAAGCCGAGGCGGCTCGCGCGGGGATGATGAATCCACCCGGCGGCCACGGCCCGCACGCGGCTGGAGCCAGCAAAGCGTCGGATCTCTGGCCGGCTTCTCGTTGTCGCCGCACCCATGGAGCACGCCGTCGCCGGGCTATGCCAACAGCGACGTCCACGGCGGTTTCAACCCCAACATCATCTTCCCCCATGGGTGCCCGGTCCAGCGCACGCCCTCGCCCACGTTCGCCGGCGTGCAGTACCCTCCATACACGTACTCACCGCCGGACTACGCAGCCTCCTCGACGCCACCTCTCTGCCGCGGCCTATACTCGCAAGCCTTCTCCTCGTCGCATCTTGGCGACGCCGACGCGGCGGAGGCCGACATGGAAGACATCAAGCAGCTGGCTCGGCTGCCACCGCCGCTTCCCCCGGGTTCACTACCCAAGACGGCTCGATTGATCTCGGCGACATGGACGACGAGCTCGACTATGGCGAGGAAGAGCCGAAGGAGGAGGAGGAGGAGGAGGAGGAAGAGGAGGAGCCGGCGCCAACGAGGAAAGGCAAGAAGAAGAAGAAGAAGAAGAAGAAGAAAGGGGCAACCAAGACCGGCGAGCCGCGCATCAAGTGGGCGACCAAGGAAGATGAGTGCCTCGCCGAATCGTGAAAGTCGTCTGCCTCGACCCGAACACCGGCACGAACTAGAACATCGACACGTATTGGTACCACATAAAGGCCGAGTTCGACGAGCGCAAACTCGTCGACCCCTACTTCAAAGGCGTCCACATGCAGCGGGGGTCAAAGGCGATGGCGAACCATTGGGGGCTCATCCGAACGGCGTGCAACAAATGGCATGGGATCGTCGAGGAGGTCGCGGCTCGCCCAGAGAGCTGTACCAGCGTCGAGGATTAGGTACATCATGCCGCCCTCTCCCTATTTCTCTCACCGTGCGCGCGCCCATTTGCGCGCCCGCGCTGACTGATGCCCGCTCTTCGGCACAGCTGTTGCGCATGTTTGCGATGTACCGCGACGACAACAGCGACCAAGAGTTCAAGTACCTCCACATCTTCAAACGGATCGACAATTGCGAGAAGTGGGCGGATATTCGACGCACTCTCGCCAAGGCGAAGGAGACGTACAAGCCGGATGCGCCGACACCGGGCGCGGCCGACGGGCGCCCGGACGGCAACAAATGGGCCACGAAGGCGAAACACGCCAAGTCGGCTGCCGCACGCGTGCAAGAGTCCATTGAGCATTGCCTCGCCGATGTCAAGACCAGGGCCGCCCAAGGAGAAGAGAAAACTGAGGCGAGGTGGGATGCTTTGATGATGAACAACGACATCAATCTCGACTTGCTCCGGACCAACGTCGCCGCGAAACTCAAAGCTCAAGTCGCCAAGAAGAGGAACAACAACCTGGCTTTCTTGATGGGCGGCGCTGACATACTCCACAGCGGCAACGAGAAGCTCAAGGCGTGGTTCCTGGAGGAGCGCGGCCTCATCCTGAACCAGATACCGGCGACTCCAACGCCGCCGCCGCCACTGCCAAGCCCGACTGATGATGTCTCCGCGACGCCCAGCAGCACAAAAGTCGCACCGACTAGTACAGAAGCCGCGCCAACTCCTCCCAGCCCGCACACGCCGACGACGACGCCGGAGGGCGACCACGACATTTGATGCATTCCTTTCGCATCCTTCCTTTTTTTGTGCGCCGAACTACTGTCTATCCTTTCATTTGATCCCCGAACTGTGGCACTGAATCGCCGAACTACTGCGATGATCGCCGGATTACGGCCTTTTTTTGGAGCGGGAACGATCAAGTTTGAACATGGGGTGCGTGGCTGGGGCCTTGGGGGGCGGCCCCTAGGGGCATGGTTGGGGCCTTGATTGCCCCCAGGGTCTAAAAATCGCTGGGTGGATGCTGAAAAGGCGCCGGTCTATGCGCTGGGGGGCCGAACGAGTGGAGATGCTCTAAGATCCACTTGGTGAGAAAAGGAGAACGAGATGAGTTTCACGCGCGAAGTGCCGCGCCGCCGCCGACCACTGGCCCGAGTTTTGCCCAGACGGCGCTTGCCGGTGGCGCCGAAGGAGAGAGGGTATGACGGGGACCTGGACAAATGGGAGAAATGGAATAACGATGCTTTGTGGTGTGATATATGGTACGGTGTTAAATCCAATGGCTGCTTGCACGAAACTGCTACATGTACGACAACTATGGTCCCATTTTCTATACGACGAATAATTCTAGTTCCACCATGCATCAATGTATCGCTACCGCTGAAGAAGTATGTGATCCCCCGCGCCGCCGTCGCCCAGCCGAAGCAGCGGAAGCAAAGGGCGCCGTCGTCCAAGCCCCCGGGCATGACCAACGCTGACTGGAAGGCGGAAATGCAGCGCCGGGAGGCCGTCACTGCCGATAGGCGCAACAGGGCCAAGAAGGCCAGGGAGAGGGCGGCGCTCGCGGCGGCGGCGGCGATGGCGGAGCAGGCGGAGCGCTTGGCTGCCAAACAAGCCGAGGCAGCTCACGCGGGGATGATGAATCCACCTGGCGGCCACGGCCGCATGCGGCCTGGAGCCAGCAAAGCGTCGGATCTCCGGCCGGCTTCTCGTCGTCGCCGCAACCATTGAGCATGTCGTCGCCGGGCTATGCTGACGGCGACGTCCACGGCGGTTTCAGGCCCACATCACCTTTCCCCATGGGCGCCCGGTCCAGCGCATGCCCTCGCCCGCGTTCGCCGGCGTGCAGTACACTCCATACATGTACTCACCACTGGACTATGCAGCCTCCTCGACGCCACCTCTCCGTCGCAGCCTCTACTCGCAAGCCTCCTCCTCGCGCATCTTGGCGATGCCGACGCGACGGAGGCCGACATGGAAGACATCATCGTAGTCGGCTCGGCTGCCGCCGTCGCTTCCCCCGGGTTCACTACCCAAAGACGACTCGATTGATCTCGGTGACATGGACGGCGAGCTTGACTACGGTGAGGAAGAGCCAGAGGAGGAGGAGGAGGAGGAAGAGGAGGAGCCGGCGCCGACGAGGAAAGGCAAGAAGAAGAAGAAGAAGAAGAAGAAAGGGGCGGCCAAGACCGGTGAGCCGCGCATCAAGTGGGCGACCAAGGAAGATGAGTGCCTCGCTGAAGCGTGGAAAGTCGCCTCCCTCGACCTGATCACCGGCACGAACCAGAACATCGACACGTATTGATACTGCATCAAGGTCGAGTTCGACTTGCGCAAACTCGTCGACCCCTACTTCAAAGGCGTCCACATGCAGCGGGGGTCGAAGGCGATTGCGAACCATTGGGGGCTCATCCAAACGGCGTGTGACAAATGGCATGGCATCGTGGAGGAGGTCGCGGCTCGCCCGGAGAGCGGCACCAGCGTCGAGGACGAGGTACAACACGCCGCGCTCTCCCTATTCCTCTCGCCGTGCGCGCGCCCATTTGCGCACCCGCGTCGACTGATGCTCGCTCGTCGGCGCTACTGCTGCGCATGTTCGCCATGTACCGCGACGACAACAGCGACCAAGAGTTCAAGTACCTCCATGTCTTCAAATGGATCGACGACTATGAGAAGTGGGCGGATATCCGGCGCACCCTCGCCAAGGCCAAGGAGACGTACAAGCCGGACGCGCCGACGCCGGGCGCGGCCGACGGGCGCCCGGACGGCAACAAAGGGGCCAAGAAGGCGAAACACGCCGAGTCAGCTGCCGCACACGTGCAAGAGTCCATCAAGCATTGCCTCGCCGACGCCAAGACCAGGGCCGCCCAGCGAGAATAGAAAACTGAGGCGAGGTGGGCTACTTTGATGACGAATAGCACCGTCAATCTCGACTTGCTCCGAACCAACGTCGCCGTGAAACTCAAAGCTCAAAATGCCAAGAAGAGGAACAACGACCTGGCTTTCTTGATGGGCGGCGCTGACATTGCTCCAGAGCGGCGACGAGAAGCTCAAGGCGTGGTTTCTGGCGGAGCGCGGCCTCATCCTGAACCAGATACCGGCGACTCCAACGCCGCCGCCGCCAACCCGACTGATGATGTCTCCACGATGCCCAGCAGCACAGAAGCCGCGCTGACTAGTCCAGAAGCCGCGCCGACTCCTCCCAGCCCGCGCACGCCGCCGACGACGCCGGAGGGCGACCTCGACGTTTGATGCATTCCTTTCGCGTCCTTCCTTTTTTTGTGCGCTGAACTACTGCCTATCCTCTCATTTGATCGCCGAACTGTGGCACTGAATCGCCGAACTATTGCGATGATCGCCGGATTATGACCTTTTTTTGGAGCGGGAACGATCAAGTTTGAATATGGGGCGCGTGGTTGGGGCCTTGATCGCCCCCAGGGTCTAAAAATCGCCGGGTGGATGCCCGAAAAGGCGCCGGTCTATGCGCTGGGGGGCCGAACGAGTGGAGATGATCTAAGATCCACTTAGGGAGAAAAGGAGCACGAGATGAGTTTCACGCGCAAAGTGCCCCGCCGCCGCCGACCACCGGCCCGAGCTTTGCCCAGACGGCGCTTGCCGGTGGTGCCGAGGGAGAGAGGGTACGACGGGGACCTAGAGAAATGGGAGAAATGGAATAACGATGCTTTGTGGTGCGATATATGGTAAGATGTTAAATCCAATGGTTGCTTGCATGAAACTGCTACACGTACGGCAACTATGGTCCCATTTTCTGTACGACAAATAATTCCAGTTCCACCATGCATATAATTCCAGTTCCACCATGCATCAACGTATCGCTACCGCGTGAAAATCGGATAGGGGCGTGTCGCGCGCATGGCAGGACTCTGACGAGTAGGAGCATCTAGAAACCTTGCCCGGATTCAAAGTTTCAAAGAGCCGGTTATTTTTTGTCAGACCGAAGACAGCCATGTGCTCGCTCCTGGCCCTGGGGTGATTGTGCGGGGGACCGGGAATAGATGTTTCTTCCTTGGTCATGAGCGTGACCACTCCAACCCTTCAGTCCTTTTATTTTTGGCGGGATCCAACCCTTCAGTCCTTGTAGTACCAAGTATAGTAGTGCCCAGTAAATTATAAGAGTAGATTTAATTTAAATATCACTTTGCAAGAATGTCTTAACATCCTTAATAGACTCTCCATAGTCAATGGAGGAGAATATAGTTTTTATATATATGTTCTGAAAAAAAAATGTATTACTAGCATGTAGCTTTTATGACTTCAACAAATATAACATGATCTCAACTTTATTTATTTATTTTTCGAATGATCTCAATATTTGTTAGCTTTCCTAAGTTAGGATGAATCGATGCGTTCCTTGCACAATTAGCAGTGAGCGACAAACATCAGTAATAACTTCTACTCCCTCCGTCTCATAATATAAGAGCGCGATTTTGATACTAGTGTAGTGTAAAAACACTCTTATATTATGGGACGGAGGAAGTAGTATATAATAGTTTTTTGAAGGCGATATTTATATGTTCAAATTATGGAAGAAATTGATTCATGAGCATGATGAACTATGCTTGAAGGTTTGTCAGGGGCCAATGTCTCTCTTTTCCTCCGAGAACACGATTGTCTGTCAGCAGTAGTGATGTGTATATATTTCTGCAACCAAAGAAAAATAGGCATCTAGAAACCTTGCCCAGATTCAAAGTTTCAAACAGGAGCCGATTATTCTTTGTAAGACCGAAGACAACCGTATGACTAACTATCACTCCTCGGGTGCATCCGGGTACCGAGAAGAGATGTTTTTTCCTCGTGTGAGTTGCGATCAAAGTCAGTCGATCGTGTCAAACCTGTCACAAATGAAACTAGGCGGAACTCCACATAGGAGTACGTCGGACAGCTTGACCCGAGAGCCCCACTTATAAGACCAACACCGTATGAGCAACTCACCAAGAATCATGTGGGCTTTTCATACTACCGATCTCTACCGAACAAAGTAGGCACGCCGTGGAGCTCGCCCGTCCCTCGATGGCAACCGCCGCTTCGTCGAGCAGGGTGGCCGCGGTGGCGGAGCAGGAGGACAAGAACGAGCCGGCGAGGCCCCTGGCCATCCCTCACCCGCACGCCCACCCGGCCGCCAGCGACGTCGACGAGGCGGCGCAGACGGCGACGGGGTGGCGCTCCACGCAGTACCTCCGGAGGAAGCGCCGGTGCCTGCTCTGCTGCGGCGGCTGCTGCGTGGCCACCGCGGTCATCGTCGGCATCCTCATCCTCGCGCTCTCGCTCACCGTGTTCAAGGTCAAGGACCCGCGCCTCACCATGAACGGCGTCTCCCTCGCCGCCCTCAGGGCCGGCCCCGGCACGGGGCTCGCCGACCCCGTCGCCGCCAACGCCACGCTCACCGCCGACGTCTCGATCGAGAACCCCAACATCGCGTCGTTCCGGTTCTCGCCGAGCGCCACGGAGGTGTACCTCGGCGGGCGGACGGTCAGCGTGGCGTACGTGCCAGGCGGCCGCGTCGGCGCCCACGGGAGCGTGCGCATGAACGTGACGGTAGACATCCTCGGCGACCGGCTGTCGGGGGCGGTCAACGCCACCGGCCTGCTGCTCGGCCAGGCGTACGACCTGACGACGTACACGGAGATGGGCGGCACGGTGAAGGTGCTGGGGATCTACAAGAAGGATCTCGAGATCAGGATGAACTGCTCCGTCACCGTGGAGGTAGGGGGCTTCGCCGGCGTGCTCGTGTCAGGGGCCCCGGCCAGCGTGCACAGCAACGGCGTGACCTGCGCCGCACATGTGAGCTGATTAGAGGGTGCCTTGTCAATTAGATGATGGTTTTCGTAGATGTTGCTTCCGTTTTGGTATATATTGCACTAGTACGTCGCGTGTACATTCTTGTCTTGCTGTAAGTATGTTCGACCCCCTCATTCTCATGGTTGAAAAACGCACAAAAATTGTTGTCTATTAATTCTCTTCTTAATTAATAGGTGGCGCAAATCTTATGGCTCCGTTCCAAAAAAATAATTAGCCGAACACACTAGAGTGTAACAACTCTGGAAGCATATATACACATACAAAGAGGAGCAAGCAATTAAAGATGATATATTTGCGCTTAGTACCAGATTGATTACCGTACCAGGTTTTCTAGTGATTACAGCAACTACGCCAACACAGAAAACGTGTGTTGAAAATGCATAATCAGAAATATCCCTGACAAAAATGTTCATGACAATCACGAAAATTGGCATCAAGAAAACTTTGTTCAAAGCTCGAACCACGGTACCTGCAAAAACATGACCCACGCCACAATCAATTTACTTCGTGCTGATTTCTCACCCAAAGATGGTACTACTTCGGTAAGATATTTTGAAGAAAGTTCAACACATAAACCACCGGGCGTCGAACACTAAAACTAACCTATTCCTCTGCTGTCAAACACGCTATCACAGACAAACGTCACTTGGCAAATACAGTAATGTTAAGAAGCACACAAAGCAATCAGTGAGTATATAAGTAAAAAAAAAAGCTCATTTCCCGCACCTTGGCTAACCATAAACGCTATCACAGACAAACGTCACTTGGCAAACACGCTATCACTGGTTCAAACTAAAAACCAAAGAAACACGTCACATTTCATAACATATTTTGCATGTGTTGTTGGTGTTCAACCACACGTGGGCACAAAATCAACTGCCAATGGTATCAAAATCCGCTACTTGGCTAACCATATACACAAATAAAAATAACAAGTGGGGAAAGAATCAAAAGATATTACAATATGCATATCCAAAAGTTAAAAAAAAAGGAGGAAGAAGCATCACAGAGTATCACTAGATGAGGTGCATAGTGGTGGTCAAGAAATGTAAGGAAACAAATGACACTGACATCAGCTGTTCTGTGTACTAGAACTACAGTATTTTGTTTCAATGTTTAGTAGGTATTTGTTCAAATCTGCAACTAGCAACCAAACTGTGGCAGATCACGACCATCTATCTGAATAACATGAAAATGACTTCTATATTTAACTTCTCCCCCGAGATACTGAAAGGCAGGTACAGTACGGATTCTTTCAGCTGATGATATCAGTTATTCGCAGTTGGAACTCGGTTTAGTTCAAAGAAAATAGCAGCTCAAAGCAATAATTTAGTAGCCAAAGAAGGCAAGTTCACTAACACAAAACATGAGCACAGTTGGTCCACAAAAGTAAAGACCAGAGAAGAATAAGAGTTGAAGACAATTGAACCAATCAGGGTAACGATTCAAAATTCAAGCTAATAACAACATCATTAATTTATATTAGGAAATAAAAAAAAGTTGTTCACAATCAAAGGGATAAATGTTGGATGGAAAACTTAAGCAGCAACCTATTCAGTTGCACATCAAAATTATCTCAAGTTACAATCCTTCAAAAAGTTTAGGTAACACATCATGTTGAAGATCACAGTTTAAAGAGCTGAACTTAAATTAACAGGGCAAGAATTCTGCCTTTAAAGATCTAAGTGAACAATGCATATTAAGGAAATAACTGGTATCCATTTGACTTACAATGTCAACACTAACATTAATCCATTGACTCTGAAGAAATCGATGCTCTGCATTATATCAACCATCAAGGAATCAGATGTCTCTTATATCCAGTAATACCTCGAATAACAATAACAAGAGCTCCATTTATGGTAATCAACTAGACATAATGTGCAATGAAATCAATTATAACCAGAATACAATGCATCACAAGTAAACTATGCATATTCAGCTAATAATTGTTATCCATTTGATTCCGGATGTCGGTACTAGCATTAATTAATCAAGTAAGAAATTGGTACTTTGATTATATCAACACAAATAATAACAGCCAAACGCACGCACATATATCTTACATCACAATGGGGCTTCGCGCCAGGATCAGTGCCACGGTCGTTGGCACGTGTCTGCGATGCGATGATGCAAGCTGACATGGAACACCTCAATTTGGTCACGAGTAATACCTCAAATAACAACAACAAGAGCTCTATTTAAGGTAACCAAAATAGAAGTAATGCCCGATGAAATTAATTAAACATATTACCGGAATACAGTGGCTCAAAGCAAACTATGCATATTCCGAGAATAATTGTTATCCATTTGATCTAGGATGTTGGATGTGACATTGATTCACGGCAGTGAAGAAATCAATGCTCTAAATTACATCAATCATCCAGGAATAAGTTGTCCCTTAGACATAATAGTACCTTGAATAATGACAACAGGAGCTCTATTTAAGGTAAACAACATAGAAGTAACGTACGATGAAATTAATCAATCATATAACCAGAATACAGTGGCTCAAAGTAAACGACACATATTTTGAGAACAAGTGTTATCCACTTGATCTAGGATGTTGGCAGCAACGTTGATTCATGAGAGTGAAGAAATCAATTATCTAAATTATATCAATCATCCATGAATAAGCCATCACTTATAGACAATAATACCTCGAATAACGACAAGAACTCTATTTAAGGTAACCAACATATATAGACGTAATGTATGATGAAATTAACCAATCTTCATTATTCTCTATCCCTTCCAGTATTATCATATCTATAATTACTCTCTACAAAATGTAAAGTACAGGCAATGCTTATGAAGAAGATTTTGTGCTGAAATTCTTGAGTTATCCTTCCCTTGACATGGAGAAGGTCATTATAAAGCTGGTGTTAACTGTTAATGTAAGTCATTCCTTCTAAAGCCTTTATCCTCAACTGCTGTTTAATTTGCTTATACTCCCTATCGTTTACTGCTATTTAGTTTGCTGTTTCTATCAAAATGCATGTTCGCAAGAACCGTAAGTTCTAAGTTTTACTTGTAAAACCAAATTCCTTATTCATACCATGCACATTACTCAATACTCACTATATGTATGCTTGTTTTTATGGATTTATAATCCAGTGTGTGGTGAAGCAGCCCACGTTTGCACCTTTTCATCTCTTGTTTTATCTTACTGATGTGGTTGATGATATGAACAACATGCCATACACATTAACCAAAATAGATACAATGATTGTCTTTGCCCTTCATCTATGCTTGTTATGTCAACATGGTAATCCAGTAGTGTGGTGAACTCCCCGCATTATGAACAATTCCAAATTATGTTATTGATATTTTAAACTTACTCTTTATTTTCTAATTTGAAATTGGATGGAAATTGACAGCACAATTATCATCTTTGTTTATACACGTACAAAACATGTCATCTCTCTGCTTTGTTTCAGGGTGATATGCCTGATGGCTGATAACCCACAAGTGCAGGGAATCGCAACAACTTTCGAGGGTAAAGTATTCAACCCAAATTTATTGATTCGACACAAGGGGAGCCAAAGAATATTCTTAAGTATTAGCAGTTGAGTTGTCAATTCAACCACACCTGGATAACTTAGTATCTGCAGCAAAGTATTTAGTAGCAAAGTGGTATCATAGCAATGGTAACGGTGGCAAAAGTAAAGATAACAGTTTTGTAGGAATTGTAACAGTAGCAACGGAAAAGTAAATAAGCAAAGCACAATATATGAAAAGCTTGTAGGCATTGGATCAGTGATGGATAATTATGTCGGATGCAATTCCTCATGTAATAGCTATAACATAGGGTGACACAGAACTAGCTCCAGTTCATCAATGTAATGTAGGCATGTATTCCGAATATAGTCATACGTTCTTATGGAAAAGAACTTGTATGACATCTTTTGTTCTACCCTCCTGTGGCAGCGGGGTCCTAGCGGAAACTAAGGGATATTAAGGCCTCCTTTTAATAAAGAACCAGACCAAAGCATTAACACATAGTGAATACATGAACTCCTCAAAATATGGTCATCACCGAGAAGTATCCCGATTATTGTCACTTCGGGGTTGTCGGATCATAACACATAATAGGTGACTATAGACTTGCAAGATGGGATCAAGAACACACATATATTCATGAAAACATAATAGGTTCAAATCTGGCACTCGAGCCCTAGTGCCAAGCATTAAGCATAGCAAAGTCATAGCAACATCAATCTCAGAACATAGTGGATACTAGGGATCAAACCCTAACAAAACTAACTTGATTACATGGTAAATCTCATCCAACCCATCACCGTCCAGCAAGCCTACGATGGAATTACTCACGCACGGCGGTGAGCATCATAAAATTGGTGATGGAGGATGGTTGATGATGATGACGGCGATGAATCCGCCTCTCTGGAGCCCCGAACGGACTCCAGATCAGCCCTCCCGAGAGAGATTAGGGCTTGGCGGCGGCTCCGTATCATAAAACGCGATGATACTTTCTCCTTGATTTTTTTCTCCGTGAAACGGAATATATGGAGTTGGAGTTGAGGTCGGTGGAGCGTCAGGGGGCCCACGAGACAGGGGGCACACACAGGGGGTGGGCGCGCCCCCCACCCTCGTGGACAGGGTGTGGGCCCCCTGGTCTTGATTCTTTGGCCAGTATTTTTTATATTTTCCAAAACTTGTCTCCGTGGATTTTCAGGTCATTCCGAGAACTTTTGTTTTCTACACATAATACAACATCATGGCAGTTCTGCTGAAAACAGCGTCAATCCGGGTTAGTTTCATTCAAATCATGCAAGTTAGAGTCCAAAATAAGGGCAAAAGTGTTTGGAAAAGTAGATACATTGGAGACGTATCAACTCCCCCAAGCTTAAACCTTTGCTTGTCCTCAAGCAATTCAATTGATAAACTGAAAGTGATAAAGAAAACTTTTACAAACTTTGTTTGCTCTTGTTGTTGTAAACATGCAAAGCTAGCATTCAGGTTTCAGCAAATATTATAAACTAATCATACATACAATAACACCTAGGTCTCACAATTACTCATATCAATGACATAATCAGCTAGCGAGCCATAATAATAAAACTCGGATGACAACAGTTCCTCAAAACAATCATAACATGATATAACAAAATGGTATCTCGCTAGCCCTTTCTGAGACCGCAAAACATAAATGCAGAGCACCTTTAAAGATCAAGGACTGACTAAACATTGTAATTCATGGTAAAAGAGATCCAGTCAAGTCGTACCCAATGTAAACCAATAGTAATGAATGGAAATGACAGTGTGCTCTCCGGCGGGTGCTTTTTAATAAGAGGGATGATGACTCAATATAAAAGTAAATAGATAGGCCCTTCGCAGAGGGAAGTAGGGATTTGTAGAGATGCCAAAGCTCGATTTTAAAATAGAGATTGAATAACATTTTGAGCGGCATACTTTCGCTGTCAACGCCACAACTATGAGATGGCAATATCTTTCATACTACATGCATTATAGGCAGTTCCCGAACACCAACAAGCATCAATCCATGGCTTGCTCGAAACAACGAGTGCCTCCAACTAACAACAACCCTGGGGGAGTTTTGTTTAATTAAATTGATTTGCTTTGATATTTTTGGATCATGGAACTGGGCATCCCGGTTACCGTCCCTTTCTCGTGAATGAGGAGCGGAGTCCACTCCTCTTGAGAATAACCCACCTAGCATGGAAGATATAGGCAACTCTAGTTGAAACATGAGCTGATCGAGCATATAAAACAGAATTTCATTTGAAGGTTTGGAGTTTGGCACATAAAAATTTACTTGGAACGGCAGGTAAATACCGTATATAGGAAGGTATGGTGGACTCATATGGAACAACTTTTGGGTTTATGGAGTTTGGATGCACAAGCAGTATTCCCGCTTACTATAGGTGAAGGCTAGCAAAAGACTGGGAAGCGACCAACTGAGAGAGCGACAATAGTCATGAACATGCATCAAAATTAATTCACACCGAGTACAAGCATGAGTAGGATATAATCCACCATGAACATAAATATCATGAAGGCTATGTTGATTTGTTTCAACTACATGCGTGAACATGTGCCAAGTCGAGTCACTCAATTCATTCAAAGAAGGATACCATCCCATCATACCATATCATAATCATTTTAATAGCATGTTAACACGCAAGGTAAAACCATTATAACTCATAGCTAATCAAGCATGGCACAAGCAACTATAATCTCTAAATGTCATTGCAAATATGTTTACTTCATAATAAGCTGAACCAGGAACGATGAACTCATCTTATTTACAAAAACAAGAGAGGTCAAGTTCATACCAGCTTCTCTCATCTCAATCAGTCCATCTTATATCATCATTATAGCCTTTCACTTGCACGACCGAACGATGTGTATAATAATAATAATAGTGCACGTGCACTGGACTAAGCTAGAATATGCAAGCATTCAACTCAAGAGAGAAGACAAAGTAATATGGGCTCTAAGTTAAATAAACAATTATGCATATGAGAGCCACTAAACATTTTCAATATGGTCTTCTACTCTCGACCCCCAAAGGAAAGAAAAATAAAACTATTTACACGGGAAAGCTCCCAACAAGTAAGAAGAAGAATGAGAAATCTTTTTGGGGTTTTCAATTTAATTATTACTACAAGCATGGAAATTAAACTAACTAATTTCTTTGGTTTTTCTCAAGGTTTAACAAACAAACAAGAAAAAGGCTAGAAAAAGAAAATTAAACTAGCATGGATAATACAATGGAAGAGTATGAGCATCGATGACTAGAATAGTGTGTCAACATGAATGTAAAGTTGGTGAGAAATACGTACTCCCCCAAGCTTAGGCTTTTGGCCTAAGTTGGTCTAATGCCAAGGGTAGCATGGCTGATATCTGTAGTTGTAACTGGGGTCGTACTGAGATGCAGCAGCAAATGCCTCCTGAGCTGCGGCATGTTGGCAAGCCGCCTCCGCTCTCCCCTCGTGTTCAGCTGCTTCCTCCCTGGTAACATAATATCTTCCTTTTGCCTGGTAATCAGAAAGGAAAGGAGCAGGAAGAGTAACATGGACAGAGCTATGTCTGTCACAGATTAGTTGATACTGGAGGAAATTCCTCTTAAGAAAATGATGTTTGACCATACTGTCATAATCTAAATAAGCAGGAGACAACATCATATCACCCTCTCTAGGGGCTATACCAAGATAATTGGCCACACAGGTCGCATAAATTCCTCCAAATAAATCTCCAGCCCTACCATTATTATGCAACCTACGTGCAAATATTGCCCCCAAGTTATAATCTTTATAACCTAACACGACACTCTTGAGGACACAAAGATCAGAGACACACATATGACATGCTTCATCTTTACCGTTAATGCATCTACCAATGAAAAGAGCAAAATAATGTATAGCAGGAAAACGAATGCTCCCTATGGTAGCTTGTGTTATGTCCCTAGATTCTCCCGCAGTAATACTAGCAAGAAAATCTCTAAACTCAGATTTGTGGGGATCATTAATATTACCCCACTGTGGAAGTTTGCAAGCAGTTGTAAAATCCTCTAAGTCGATGGTATAAGATGTATCATAGATATCAAATAGGACACTCGGAGAATTACATGTACATTTATATTTAAACCTTCGCACAAATGAATCAGTCAATTGATAGTACTGAGGACACTTATCTTGTAAGAAGTCCTCCAGATTGGCATTACACACATACGCGTCAAATTCCTCCTTAAAGCCTGCTTCGACCATAAAATCGTCGGATGGCCACTCACAAGGTCGTACTTCTGCGTCCCTCGGTAGTTCATCGTCTTGCTCATGTATAGCAATCATGGGTCCTTTCTTTACTGAGGAACCACCTTGGTACATTCTTCTAGACATATTTCTGAAAATTTCTGAAATTTTAGTAACTTCAAAATAAAAGTGAATAAAACTAAACAAGATTCGTAGCAACTACTCCTACAAGTACCTAGAGCCTATATCATGCATTAGAATTACTTGGGACCTCATAAATTTAACATGCAAGCTCAAGAACATGGTCACCTATGCAGTAAAAATTTGCAATGAATAAAGCACTAGAACAAAAACTAATTGGACCAATGGAGGGGTCACATACCAAGCAACAATCTCCCAAAGCAGTTTTGTGAATGGAGCTTTGAGCAAGGAGATCGAAAATGCAGCAAAATGAGCTAGAACTCATGCTTGAGCTGGATGGGGATTTTTTGGGGAAGAAGATGGCGTGTGTGGGTACTGGCATAAGTGGAGGGGGCCCACCAGGGGCCCACGAGACAGGGGGGCGCCCAGTGGGTGTGGGCGCGCCCTCCACTCTCGTGGCATGGTGCTTGCCCCTCCTGTAGTGTTTTCAGTGCCTAAAATCCTCAAATATTCCATAAAAATTATACTAAATTTGCAGGGCATTTGGAGCACTTTTATTTTCGGGATATTTTTTTATTGCATGGATAATTCAGAAAACAGATAGGTAATACTATTTTTGCTCTATTTATTCTAAATAACAGAAAGTAAAAAGAGGGTACAGAAGGTTGTGCCTTGTAGTTTCATCCATCTCGTGATCATCAAAATGAATCCACTAACAAGGTTGATCAAGTCTTGTTAACAAACTCATTCCGAATAACACGGAACCGGAGAAATTTCGAATAACACTAAGTTACCTCAACGGGGATATGAACATCCCCAACAATAAGAATATCATACTTTTTCTTGACAGTAGGAAGAGGAAATTCAAAACCTCCGATAATGATAGTTGGAACTTTTCCAATAGAATTGATGCTATGAACTTGAGATTGTTTCCTCGGAAAGTGTACCGTATGTTCATTACCATTAACATGAAAAGTGACATTGCCTTTGTTGCAATCAACAACAGCCCCTGTAGTATTCAAAAAGGGTATACCAAGGATAATCGACATACTATCGTCCTCAGGAATATCAAGAATAACAAAGTCCGTTAAGATAGTGACATTTGCAACCACAACAGGCACATCCTCACAAATACCGACAGGTATAGCAGTTGATTTATCAGCCATTTGCAAAGATATTTCAGTAGGTGTCAACTTACTCAATTCAAGTCTACGATATAAAGAGAGAGACATAACACTAACACCGGCTCCAAGATCATATAAAGCAGTTCTAACATAATTTCTTTTAATGGAGCATGGTATAGTTGGTACCCCCGGATCTCCAAGTTTCTTTGGTATTCCACCCTTAAAAGTGTAATTAGCAAGCATGATGGAAATTTCAGCTTCCGGTATCTTTCTTTTGTTTGTAATGATATCCTTCATATATTTAGCATAATGATTTACTTTAAGCATATCAGTTAAGCGCATACGTAAGAAGATAGGTCTAATCATTTCAGCAAAGTGCTCAAAATCCTCATCATCTTTTGTCTTGGATGGTTTAGGAGGGTGATACGTCTCCAACGTATCTATAATTTATGAAGCATTCATGCTATTTTATTATCTGTTTTGAATGATTATGGGCTTTATTATACACTTTTATATTACTTTTGGGACTAACCTATTAACCGGAGGCCCAGCCCATATTGTTGTTTTATTGCCTGTTTCAGTATTTCGAAGAAAAGGAATATCAAACGGAGTCCAAACGGAATGAAACCTTCGGCATCGTGATTTTTTGGAAGATTATCATCTTGGAGGCTTGGAGATCATGTCAGAAGATCCTCGAGGAGCCTAGGAGATAGGGGGCGCCCCCCCTACAGGGCACGGCCCCCTGTCTCATGGACCCCTCGAGCACCCTCCCGACCGACTTATTTCGCCTATATAAGTCTACGTACCCTAAAACCATTGAATATGAAGACAGATCGGGAGTTCCGCCGCCGCAAGACTCTGTAGCCACCAAAAAACTCTCGGGAGCCCTTCCCGGCACCCTGCCGGAGGGGGGATCCATCACCGGTGGCCATCTTCATCATCCCGGCACTCTCCATGACGAGGAGGGAGTAGTTCACCCTCGGGGCTGAGGGTATGTACCAGTAGATATGTGTTTGATCTCTCTCTCTCTCTCTCATGTTCTCTCTTGTGTTCCCTCTATGGCACGATCTTGATGTATCTTGAGCTTTGCTATTGTAGTTGGATCTTATGATGTTTCTCCCCCTCTACTCTCTTGTGATGAATTGAGTTTTCCCTTTGAAGTTATCTTATCGGATTGAGTATTTTATGAGAACACTTGATGTATGTCTTGTCGTGCTTATCTGTGGTGACAATGGGATATCTTGTGCCTCTTGATGTATGTTTTGGTGACCAACTTGCGGGTTCCGCCCATGAACCTATGCATAGGGGTTGGCACACGTTCTTGACTCTCCGGTAGAAACTTTGGGGCACTCTTTGAAGTACTTTGTGTTGGTTGGATGAATCTGAGATTGTGTGATGCATATCGTATAATCATGCCCACGGATACTTGAGGTGACAATGTAGTAGCTCGGTGACATTAGGGTTTTGTTTGATTTGTGTCTTAAGGTGTTATTCTAGTACGAACTCTTTAATAGATCGATCCGAAAGAATAACTTTGAGGTGGTTTCGTACCCTACCATAATCTCTACGTTTGTTCTCCGCTATTAGTGGCTTTGGAGTGACTCTTTGTTGCATGTTGAGGGATTGTTATATGATCTATCTATGTTATTATTGTTGAGAGAACTTGCACTGGTGAAAGTATGAAGCCTAGGCCTTGTTTCCTATCATTGCAATACCGTTTACGCTCACTTTTATCACTTAGTTACCTTGCTGTTTTTATTATTTCAGATTACAAAAACCTTTATCTACTATCTATTTTGCACTTGTATCACCATCTCTTCGCCGAACTAGTGCACCTATACAATTTACCATTGTATTGGGTGTGTTGGGGACACAAGAGACTCTTTGTTATTTGGTTGCAGGGTTGTTTGAGAGAGACCATCTTCATCCTACGCCTCCTACGGATTGATAAACCTTAGGTCATCCACTTGAGGGAAATTTGCTACTGTCCTACAAACCTGTGCACTTGCAGGCCCAACAACGTCTACAAGAAGAAGGTTGTGTAGTAGACATCAAGCTCTTTTCTGGCGCCGTTGCCTGGGAGGTGAGTGCTTGAAGTTATATCTTTAGATCTTGCAATCGAATCTTTTTGTTTCTTGTTTTATCACTAGTTTAGTTTATAAAAGAAAACTACAAAAAAATGGAGTTAAGTTTGTCTCATACACTTCATCTTTTTAATATCTTTCGTGAGAATGATGGAAAGGAAAATTGTGCTCAAGTGCTAGAAGAAGAATGCATTAGAATGTTTGGTACTACATCTTTGTATGATGAGCATGATTGCAATGTTGTTAGTATGAATTCCTTGAATATCCATGATGCTAATGATATGCAAAGCCACAAGCTTGGGGAAGCTATGTTTGATGAATATGATATTTTTGTCCCCTAAGTTTTGATGAGCAAATTTATTATGATGAAAGCATGCCTCCTATTTATGATGATTATATTGATGAAAGTGGGTTTGGAAGAGTGTCAACTTTAGGAAGTAGTGATCCCACTATTTTGGAGGATGTTGAATCTTATTGTGACGAACATGAAAGTGGATTTGGAAGAGTGTCAACTTTATTTAGTGATGATTCCACTATTTCGGAAGAGGTTCCAATTGATTATGAGAACAAAGTTGCTATCTATGATGATTATTGTGATGACTTGTATGCTATTAGGAATAATGATAACCATGAAACTTGTCATCATGATTTTAGTTTTCAATTGGATTATGCCTCACATGATAGTTATTTTGTTGAGTTTGCTCCCACTACTATTGATGAGAATAAATTTTCTTATGTGGAGAGTAGTAAATTTTCTATGCTTGTAGATCATGAAAATAATACTTTAGGTGCTGTTTATATTGTTGAATTCATTCATGATGCTACTGAATATTATTATGAGGGAGGAACATATGCTTGTAGGAATTGCAATAATATCAAGTTTCCTCTCTATGTGTTGAAATTTTTGAAGCTATGCTTGTTTTACCTTCCTATGCTAGTTGATTATTGTTCCCATAGGTTGTTTGCTCACAAAATCCCTGTGCATAGGAAGTGCGTTAGGCTTAAATGTTCTAGTCATATGCTTCATGATGCTCTCGTTATGTTTCAATTCTTATATTTTATGTGAGCATCATTGCCATCATCATGCCTAGCTAAAAAGGCATTAAAGAAAAGCGCTTGTTGGGAGACAATCCAATATTTACCCTTACTTTTTTTGTGTGTAAACATGATTATGATACTGTAGTAATCATCTTTTATAGCTTTTGTTTCAATAAAGTGCCAAGTAGAACCTTTGGGAAGACTTGGGTGAAGTTTATATGATCTTGCTGTGAAAAACAGAAACTTTAGCGCTCACGAGAATAGCTGCCATTTTTTACTGGAGAGTGATTTTAGGTTGATTCTTTTTGCATATGATTAATAGACAAATTTCTCAGGTCCAGAAATTTATTTCATAATTTTTGTGGTTCCAGAAGTATACATTTGATACATATTACTACAGACTGTTCTGTTTTTGACAGATTTTGTTTTCTATGTGTTGTTTGCTTATTTTGATGAATCTATGAGTAGTATTGGAGGGTATGAACCATAGATAAGTTGGAATACAGTAGTTTTTACACCCATATGAATTTAGAATGAGTTCATTACAGTACCTAAGTGGTGATTTATTTTCTTATACTAACGGAGCTTACGAGTTTTGTTTTGAGTTTTGTGTGGTTGAAGTTTTCAAGTTTGGGTAAAAGATTCGATGGACTATGGAATAATGTCAGGACCCCGACTCAATGCCACATCGATCTAGCATGTAACACCTCATATCACTTTGCGGCCTCACGCACGGTATTCCTACGGGTGTCGCCTTACCTTGCCCGGGACCGTTTGCGCCTTTTGGCTCACGTATATGATGATGTCGCTAGCATCCATATGATAAAGAGCCCGGGCTGACATGACTAGTCGTAAACCCAAGGTGGCACAGACTTACAGGGACAGGCATCCATGACCCAGCATCGAACGTGTCGGTCATCAGCAAGTGGGTCCGGGCTGTAGCACTGGGCTAGCAGGACTCCGGTAAAACGGGCTGTAGCGGGCTAACAGGGCTCCGGTACTCAATGCGAGACATTTCCCCAAAGGGACAGACACAGGAACGAAGAAGGACACATGCCGGCCAGCCAAAGTGTTTCGGAGCAGTAGCAAGCTACCATGGCTCGGTGGAAACACTAGGAGACATTTCCTGGTAAGAGAGGCTACCAAAGATAAACAACTAGATGGTCAGATCCCACACATACCAAGCATTTCAATAACATACACACAATATGCTCGATATGTGCAAATACAACATGGCATCACAACATGACTCTATGACTCAAGTAATTTATCAATAGGCTCCGAGGAGCGAGATATTACAAACATGGGTCTCATGACCCAACATTCAGAGCATGCAAATCAAGCACAAGCGGAAGCTATCATGTCTGAGTACAGACATCTATAAATGAAAAAGGCTGAGAAGCCTGACTATCTATCAGATCCTGCCGAGGGCACAAGATCGTAGCTGAGGTAACAAGCTAAACGTCGAAGTCCACGCGGTACTACTAGCGAGACCGAAGTCTCTCTGCAAAAACATAAAATAGGCAAACGTGAGTACAAATGTACCCAGCAAGACTTACATCAGAACTATCTACATATGCATCATCATCAACAAAGGGGATGGTGGGGTTTAACTGCAGCAAGCCAGCTTTGACTCGGTGGCTATCCTAAACTACGACTGCGAGTAACTCTTTTGAGGTGGTGCACACGAGTCCACATATTCACCATATCAATACACCACTATGGATCCGCTCCCGTCTCCCTACGAGAACGCCATCCATAGCACTCACGCTTATCTTGCGTATTTTAGAGTATCCACTTTCACTTGTCTATGAACTGATATAAGCAACCCAGAAGTCCTTTTCCGCGGACACGGCTATTCGAATAGATGATGATAACCCTGCAGGGGTGTACTTCTTCACACACGCTCTCACCACTTATCGCCGTTTACACGACATGTACTCGGGAACCTTCAAGCGGAAGCCCAATGTGGGTGTCGGCCACGGCCTACCTAAACACTCGAGTCTCTAGTCCAGGTTTATCGCCTATTCGGGTTCCATCCATGAGGAGATCCGGCCGGAGTTTCGCTCACAGCCCCAAACGATGTGAACAGGGTTCCGTGACACCAAACTGGCGCCCGGTATACCCGGCCACGTGCCTACCGCATCACAGCCCACCCCTCCCGTCAGCGCTGCCCACGGCCTCCAGCATACTACAAACACCAGAAACTACTTGCAACTCCTGGACAGAGGACAAGGGTGATCAAGAAGCCGAGAGGGTCCATTGGTTTCGGGCCCAATGCGTGGTAGTAGCTGAATCATGGATCACAAACACAGAACTCAGTTCCTGAGGACGGCTGCAATGAGACAACCCACCATGTACTCCTACATGGCCTCTCACCGCTACCTTTACCAAATCGTGTTCACACGCTTAGCTCACACATCGTAGGACATGTTCACACACCTCTGATTCATCCTGGATGAATCAGACCTGACTCGACTCTAAGCAGTAGCAGGCATGACAAACAAGCATGAATGAGTAGGCACAACAGGGCTCAAACAACTCCTACTCATGCTAGTGGGTTTCATCTATTTACTGTGGCAATGACAGGTCATGCAAAGGATAAAGGGGTTCAGCTACCGCAGCAGGTAACAGATGAATCGTTGTTGTCCTAATGCAGTAAAAGAGAGCAGGAGCGAGAGAGTGGGATTGTATCGGAATGAACAAGGGGGTTTTGTTTGCCTGGCACTTCTGAAGATAACATTGAGTCTTCATCAGTGTCAACGATCACAACGTCAGAACATCCTCTACCGGGAGGGAACAGATACCGGCAACAAAGAAGAAATACAATCAATGCAATGCACAATATGATGCATGCTCATGACATGGCAATATGAATGTGTTTTGAGCTAATGCAACTAGCAACAGATTAAATGAAGTTGGTTTGAATATAAGATTCAAATTCAAACTCCATATGTGATTATTCACATGCCATTTATATGATTTGTGCTAAACAGCACCTATAAGTTGTTTTAACATGCATGAAAATAGTACAGATGGATAGATTGGATTTTTCTGGTCATTTTTCATATATAATTTATCTCATTTGGAGTTACGGTTGAATTTCTATGATTTTTAGAAGTTTTTACAATTTTCTGGAATTTCCTGAATAATATAAATCCAGAAATGAATTATGGCGTCAGCACCACGTCACTGTGACGTCAGCAGAGTCAACTGGGCTGGCTCGGGTCAAACCTGACATGGGGGGGTCCACACGTCAGTGACACATGTTAGACAGGGGGGTTAGTTTAGTTTAATTAAGGATTAGGGGCACTAGGGCCCACATGTCAGTGTCAGGGGGTTAGATTAGGTGGTGATTAGCATTAAGCTAATCACCTAATGGCGGGGTCCACCTGTCATGGACCCAGGGGAGGTCAAACCCCTGGTCAGTAGGGTCAGACGCCGGCGAGGCCCGGGACGGTGGCGGCCGTCGGAAACACGCTACAGGGCACGGGCGAGGCCGTGCTTGGGCTCGTTGGAGAGCCCTTGCTCCCGCGTGTCGAACGGTGCGGTTGCTAGGTCGTGGGGAGGCCGGAGCTGACGACAGCGAGCTCCAAGGCGGCGGCCGGAGTTCGGCCAACGACGGGTTAGGCGATGCAGGGCGCTAGGGGAGGCGTTGGTGCGTGCTACGTGCTCCTGGTGAGGTGTGGAGCACGGTGGTGTGCCCGGCTTCGAGCCACAGTGGCTCTGGCCACGACGGCGACGAGGCACGGCGGCGGCGAGCTTCGGCCGTGGTGGAAGATGGAGCTAGGGGACGGAAACAAGGGAAGCGAGCAAAGAGGAGGCAGCAGGAGCTCACAGGGAGAACGATGAGGTGGTCAGCGAGCTCGGGGGCGTCTTTGGTGCTGCGAATCGAACGGCGGCGATCGCCGGCCGTGGCGATGAAGATGGTGGTGATGGCGGCGTTGCAGCGCGTCCGTGGCGTCGTGGCTTGTCGAGGAGGTCGGGGACGTCGAGACGAAGCTCGCAGGCACAGCGAGGGGTCGAGGGGGAGACGGTGGCCGCGGTGTTACGGTGGCGCGGCTGCGGCTGCGCTCGGGCTCGAGAGGGAGAGGGAGCGGAAGAGGGGAAGAGTTCAGGAGAGAGTGAGAGAGCGGTCGGGGCTGCGTGGCGTCGTCCGGGGCGTCGCTAGGGAGGCCGGGGAGGAAGCAGGAGGTGGCCAGGGGAAGCAGGAGGTGGCCGAGCAGGGTGGAGGTGGCGCGCGCGGCGGCGTCACGGTGTCCGTCTTCCTGGCATGGAGGAAGACGACAGGGGAGGGGGGGGGGGCGGCGGTGGGCTGGGCCGTTGGGGGAGCTGGGCCAGGTAAGTGGGCGCCAGGTAGGTGGCCCAGGTGGCCTTCTCTCCCTTTCTTCTTTTCTATTCTGTTTTATTTTGTTAAATTTGTTTTGCCACTGTTTGAATTTTAAAATAGTTCAAACAATGCTAGTAACTCCTCTGAATATTTTTATGTTGCTTGATGGACTTTTTCCAAAGCACATAAAATGTTTCAGGGTATTTGGAAATATATTCTATACAAGTTATGAATATAATTCCAAATGCAAATAAAATAATGATTTAAATTCAGTGCCCAAAATATTCCTCAAAATGCTCATTATTTTTGGTTTGGTGCAAAAACCTTTGCCAAATATAACCAACATTATTAAGGCCATTTTGGAAACACTGAATGCAATTTCCAGGGTTCTTTTGCCCCGCTTTTAATTAAAGTTTTGAGGCTTCAACAATCCTCAATTCATGTTTCAGAAATTTAAATATGATGCCTGGATGAAGATGCAACTATTTACAGACAATATTCTAGGGCTGTGACAACTCACCCCCACTAAACAAGAATCTCGACCCGAGATTCAAGTGTAGGGTAAGGTGAAGGGGAAACGCAAACTAGTATAATCTTCACGATCCAGTTGCACTCCAATTGAACGTTGATTCGTTCACCATTATTGTCTCGAAGTCTTGCTCTGAGAACTCCAACTAACATGACAACGAGAGGAAAGGAAAGACCCTAAAAGGATGGTTCTTCTCGAAGGTCGAACAACTCAGGATTAACTCACGGAATGAGACATAGCAACATCTCTTGAGCTGAGAGGCGAAGCACACATCCATAGGAATGGAGTGAAGCAGATGACGAAGGTTCACTAGGTAGACCACAATTCCACACCTAAGAAGGTGGTAAACGATTGTCCACGTAGCGAGGAGTTGAGTTGCCATGATACCACGACGAAACATCCTGGAGGAGGGTGATTTGTAGATTATTTCCTTAAGTGGCAAAAAGAATTACCTTTGATTCAAAGATCATTGAAAACCTTTATACCAGCCTAAGGCAATTCTCAAGCGATTGTTTGGAGGGGGTCAGTAGAATGGCATACTCGGACTTGGATGATGTGGATTACCTTGTTGAAGACAACGTAATGGATAAATTTGCTTATCACCGGAAATGGAAGAAACCCAAGGTAGAATGGCACATTGGCGGTGCAAGCTGGGAACAAAATGCAAATGATGGGAATGATTCTAGTAACTGGGGAGAGGCTCAACAATAGAGAGTTATCCCACTATTGGAATGGTTATAGCATAACCGAGGAAACTGAGAGCGCTATACGGTTAATGCCGACGATCAAACCTAGCACTTGCGCATGCTCTCAAGAACTTGAGCAATTTCATAACCATCAAGGTGTTACCAACATCCGTGTCAAGGATCCTGGCAACACAACGTACTACCATGATGGCTAATGATGGATGATGCAGATGCAGAGGAAGATAACACCTTCTCATATTTCACCTTAGCGAGGCCAAGGAAACAAAATCTGGATGATCGACCGAGAGACATTTAGCACTCCGCTTCTAATGTTCTCCTTGATGTGCTAGTGTATCTCATAGATAATTATGGTTTGATATCTATAACATCAAGTAAAAGGTCGGACTTCGGGAGCAATAGAATCCATAAGGAACAGTTACGGAGGTAAATCCTATGAAATCCTTATGGGGAGGTGGCCAACTTCTCCAATCAAGATACTACAATATTAGGTCTCCCGGTGGGGTGTGTTGGCCACGACATCCACTTTACCGGTTTCCGAGGGACCGATATTATAGTTCTTGGGAAATGTTCCAAACCATCATATCTGCCTGAGATTCAGATCTGGTTGGTGTCAGGATATTCCAGACTCATCGAGTCTAGGAAGATAAATGAAAGTTTGCAACACAATTCGACGAGATAACGTTGCGAGATTCTCGGAAAATGAACTACGATAGCAAACTCCAAAACATGAGCTGGTTCTGCTACACACGTGTGAACACGATGTCCTAGACAAGCATGACCACGTGGTGGTCTTACAATAAAACACTACCGAGTTCTGGTTGGGAACCATCAGCGAGGATATCGAAGTTCTTTCATAAGTCCGGATTAGCTCTTATGAAGATACTCCTTCTCCTTGAACAAATCAGTCAGTGGCTTGGTGTGCTAGGATACACATATGGAATGAAGCTTGCAAGTCTCCAGACCACAGAATACTTCGCACATGTGCATGACTGACTTGCGATGATTCCAGAGGAAGCAACATTGACTTTCTCGAGTCCACGGCGGCAACTTGCATCAAATGCACATGAACTAGAGGAAGTCACTTCTTACATCCGAACATATGCTTCATGAGCTAGCATGAACAAATGCTTCAAAAGTTTCCAACACTAGCTTAATGTTCAACAAAATCATGGAGGAGATAAGGATGTTGTCAATGGGCTCAACAACAATTCATCCGGGTTTCCTTTTAAAAGGAATTCCATAGTTAAGTGAACACGGTGATAGCATTGGTCAGACCAAAGATGTAATGGTGTATGCTCGAGGGATCAACCACGAATAAGACAACATTACGAGCATCGTTGGTATTGATTTGACTTGACGATGGCCCACACTCAAATCAAAGGATTGATAAGACAATAGGTCCAACAACTGATCACAGGGACCAATCGATGAAGATATCATCTTTCTTCAACACACACTATACAAGAATATCCCTTTGGAACGAACTAAGTCAGGCAAGCTTTTATCTTCCAACTCTCCAAGTTGTTGTCTAGCTTAACCAACTAGCTCAGGGATATCTAACACCGATCTTGGAGAGAGGGTGGTTCACAAGAATCCCGACTTGATCACGAGCTCAACATAGCAGTCAGGTGACAACCTGGTAATACTTCCGAGAAGACATTCAGAAAATCACGAACCACCGGTATGTTACTAAGCTCGAGAACAATCTCGCTTTTGAGGGCAAGACGATATGATCAAATGAGTGAGGACTTGACAAGATCCTAACTCATCAATCGAAGGGTGCACCGAAATAAGGACTAGGTAGCACGATCAGTCTTAGAAGGATGACTCAAAAACCAACATGCTAAGAATGAGATTATTATCCTTTAACTACCAAGCAACGAGGTTGCTGGAAGTATTGCTTTCACACATCACAATTCATTTGTCGGTATTCCGGTTGCATCGACACGAGGGCCGAGGAATGACTAATGATAGTGAGAAGTATCACTACGTCAAAATTCATGGGAGTTGGTGCAGTTCTCATGACAATTCTGACATAAAGGGGGTAATACTCCAAGGGAGAACAGAACCAAAAGCTGGATTGGCATTTGATCTGCGGAATACAACTACTTTGACCCAATCCTAGATATGGATGAGGTACTGGAGTTTGTTTCTCCAAGTCATTCAGGACAGAATGGCTTGACGGACCACAAGGGTAATAGGCATCGATAAACGAATGCATGCATACCCTTGACTATCAATTGATAGACGAAGGTCAGTAGACAACTAAAGAGGGACAACTCAAAGGAACATATAATTTTCTAAGTTGTGGATGCATAGATTAGTATGTCGAGCGAGATCAACATTTCTTCCAGATAACCCATGCAGAGAGGTAGGACTGGCAGAGTCACTATTTATGAATGGAGATCTCCTCAAGAGTACTCTAATTGTGATCTTTTGATCCAATAAACATCTGCCTTAAGCGGTTCATAGTATTTGGAAGAAGGAAATACCACGGACCTCGAGGACTATCGCAAAGTTACTAATATCCTGAAGGAACTAGCAAACACTATCAACATGAAGTAAGTAGAGTGAATCTCGGGTTCAAAACCCAGAAATAGAATACCTACTACTAAGTAGCATCACGGGATGCTTCCGAGAATAAAGGCCAGAATCATCACACTGGGAACACAGATCATGGCTAGACCACTAGATGACCCCTAAGACACCTAGGGTCATAATAATAACTCCAACATAAATGTCAAGGCAATAGAATACCTTAACTCAACAATTAGTGTGATTGAGCTGGCATAAAGGAACATCGAAACCAGAGGGAAAAGGATTTTGCGAATGCATCAGACTATTTAGAAACCTGGGAAGACTCGGACAGCATAACGGCTAAAATTGCTCAAAAGATTTGAGACAATCACAAAATGGTGGCATAACCACTCAACATCACAGTATCAAGGTTCCGAGATCAACGGTAATCATACAGAAGTAGCAGGAACTGAAACGAGGCTTAAGTCCAACAATTCTATAGGTCTACGGATTAGTAACACGTGATCCTGATAGAAAGAAGAGAAAGCCTAGTTCCTTAACCCCCATAGAAGAGAAGAGGTTGACTCAGATCAGAAGGCCATGAGGTATAAGGAGTAAAAAGAAAACCTTACGTTCCATCCCACAATCAATTCCCTTATATAACTAAGAATTTCTAGACTCAACTTCGACCAGTTTGGCTTGGTAATCCTACAGGCAGTCAAGCTCTGATACCAACGCTGTCAGGACCCCGACTCAATGCCACATCGATCTAGCATGTAACACCTCATATCACTTTGCGGCCTCACGCAGGGTATTCCCACGGGTGTCGCCTTACCTTGCCCGGGACCGTTTGCGCCTTTTGGCTCACGTATATGATGATGTCGCTAGCATCCATATGATAAAGAGCCCGGGCTGACATGACTAGTCGTAAACCCAAGGTGGCACAGACTTACAGGGACAGGCATCCATGACCCAGCATCAAACGTGTCGGTCATCAGCAAGTGGGTCCGGGCTGTAGCACTGGGCTAGCAGGACTCCGGTAAACCGGGCTGTAGCGGGCTAACAGGGCTCCGGTACTCAATGCGAGACATTTCCCCAAAGGGACAGACACAGGAACGAAGAAGGACACATGCCGGCCAGCCTAAGTGTTTCGGAGCAGTAGCAAGCTACCATGGCTCGGTGGAAACACTAGGAGACATTTCCCGGTAAGAGAGGCTACCAAAGATAAACAACTAGATGGTCAGATCCCACACATACCAAGCATTTCAATAACATACACACAATATGCTCGATATGTGCAAATACAACATGGCATCACAACATGACTCTATGACTCAAGTAATTTATCAATAGGCTCCGAGGAGCGAGATATTACAAACATGGGTCTCATGACCCAACATTCAGAGCATACAAATCAAGCACAAGTGGAAGCTATCATGTCTGAGTACAGACATCTATAAATGAAAAAGGCTGAGAAGCCTGACTATCTATCAGATCCTGCCGAGGGCACAAGATCGTAGCTGAGGTAACAAGCTAAACGTCGAAGTCCACGCGGTACTACTAGCGAGACCGAAGTCTCTCTGCAAAAACATAAAATAGGCAAACGTGAGTACAAATGTACCCAGCAAGACTTACATCAGAACTATCTACATATGCATCATCATCAACAAAGGGGATGGTGGGGTTTAACTGCAGCAAGCCAGCTTTGACTCGGTGGCTATCCTAAACTACGACTGCGAGTAACTCTTTTGAGGTGGCGCACACGAGTCCACATATTCACCATATCAATACACCACTATGGATCCGCTCCCGTCTCCCTACGAGAACGCCATCCATAGCACTCACGCTTATCTTGCGTATTTTAGAGTATCCACTTTCACTTGTCTATGAACTGATATAAGCAACCCAGAAGTCCTTTTCCGCGGACACGGCTATTCGAATAGATGATGATAACCCTGCAGGGGTGTACTTCTTCACACACGCTCTCACCACTTACCGCTGTTTACACGACATGTACTCGGCAACCTTCAAGCGGAAGCCCAACGTGGGTGTCGGCCACGGCCTACCTAAACACTCGAGTCTCTAGTCCAGGTTTATCGCCTATTCAGGTTCCATCCATGAGGAGATCCGACCGGAGTTTCGCTCACAGCCCCAAACGATGTGAACAGGGTTCCGTGACACCAAACGGGCGCCCGGTATACCCGGCCACGTGCCTACCGCATCACAGCCCACCCCTCCGGTCAGCGCTGCCCACGGCCTCCAGCATACTACAAACACCAGAAACTACTTGCAACTCCTGGACAGAGGACAAGGGTGATCAAGAAGCCGAGAGGGTCCATTGGTTTCGGGCCCAATGCGTGGTAGTAGCTGAATCATGGATCACAAACACAGAACTCAGTTCCTGAGGACGGCTGCAATGAGACAACCCACCATGTACTCCTACATGGCCTCTCACCGCTACCTTTACCAAATCGTGTTCACACGCTTAGCTCACACATCGTAGGACATGTTCACACACCTCTGATTCATCCCGGATGAATCAGACCTGACTCGACTCTAAGCAGTAGCAGGCATGACAAACAAGCATGAATGAGTAGGCACAACAGGGCTCAAACAACTCCTACTCATGCTAGTGGGTTTCATCTATTTACTGTGGCAATGACAGGTCATGCAAAGGATAAAGGGGTTCAGCTACCGCAGCAGGTAACAGATGAATCGTTGTTGTCCTAATGCAGTAAAAGAGAGCAGGAGCGAGAGAGTGGGATTGTATCGGAATGAACAAGGGGTTTTTGCTTGCCAGGCACTTCTGAAGATAACATTGAGTCTTCATCAGTGTCAACGATCACAACGTCGGAACATCCTCTACCGGGAGGGAACAGATACCGGCAACAAAGAAGAAATACAATCAATGCAATGCACAATATGATGCATGCTCATGACATGGCAATATGAATGTGTTTTGAGCTAATGCAACAGATTAAATGAAGTTTGTTTGAATATAAGATTCAAATTCAAACTCCATATGTGATTATTCAGATGCTATTTATATGATTTGTGCTAAACATCACCTATAAGTTGTTCTAACATGCATGAAAATAGTACAGATGGATAGATTGGATTTTTCTGGTCATTTTTCATATATAATTTATCTCATTTGGAGTTACGGTTGAATTTCTATGATTTTTAGAAGTTTTTACAATTTTCTGGAATTTCCTGAATAATATAAATCCAGAAATGAATTATGGCGTCAGCACCACGTCACTGTGACGTCAGCAGAGTCAACTGGGCTGGCTCGGGTCAAACCTGACGTGGGGGGGGGGTCCACACGTCAGTGACACAGGTTAGACAGGGGGGTTAGTTTAGTTTAATTAAGGATTAGGGGCACTAGGGCCCACATGTCAGTGTCAGGGGGTTAGATTAGGTGGTGATTAGCATTAAGCTAATCACCTGATGGCGGGGTCCACCTGTCATGGACCCAGGGGAGGTCAAACCCCTGGTCAGTAGGGTCAATCCCGCCGGCGTCTCGACGCCGGCGAGGCCCGGGACGGTGGCGGCCGTCGGAAACACGCTACAGGGCACGGGCGAGGCCGTGCTTGGGCTCGTTGGAGAGCCCTTGCTCCCGCGCGTCGAATGGTGCGGTTGCTGGGTCGTGGGGAGGCCGGAGCTGACGACGGCGAGCTCCAAGGCGGCGGCCGGAGTTCGGCCAACGGCGGGTTAGGCGATGCAGGGCGCTAGGGGAGGCGTTGGTGCGTGCTACGTGCTCCTGGTGAGGTGTGGAGCACGGTGGTGTGCCCGGCTTCGAGCCACAGTGGCTCTGGCCACGACGGCGACGAGGCACGGCGGCGGCGAGCTTCGGCCGTGGTGGAAGATGGAGCTAGGGGACGGAAACAGGGGAAGCGAGCAAAGAGGAGGCAGCAGGAGCTCACAGGGAGAACGATGAGGTGGTCAGCGAGCTCGGGGGCGTCTTTGGTGCTGCGAATCGAACGGCGGCGATCGCCGGCCGTGGCGATGAAGATGGTGGTGATGGGGGCGTTGCAGCGCGTCCGTGGCGTCGTGGCTTGTCGAGGAGGTCGGGGACGTCGAGAAGGAGCTCGCAGGCACAGCGAGGGGTCGAGGGGGAGACGGTGGCCGCGGTGTTACGGTGGCGCGGCTGCGGCTGTGCTCGGGCTCGAGAGGGAGAGGGAGCGGAAGAGGGGAAGAGTTTGGGAGAGAGTGAGAGAGCGGTCGGGGCTGCGTGGCGTCGTCCGGGGCATCGCTAGGGAGGCCGGGGAGGAAGCAGGAGGTGGCCAGGGGAAGCAGGAGGTGGCCGAGCAGGGTGGAGGTGGCGCGCGCGGCGGCGTCGCGGTGTCCGTCCTCCTGGCAGGGAGGAAGACGACAGGGGAGGGGGGGGCAGCGGTGGGCTGGGCCGTTGGGGGAGCTGGGCCAGGTAAGTGGGCGCCAGGTAGGTGGCCCAGGTGGCCTTCTCTCCCTTTCTTCTTTTCTATTCTGTTTTATTTTGTTAAATTGTTTTGCCACTGTTTGAATTTTAAAATAATTCAAACAATGCCAGTAACTCCTCTGAATATTTTTATGTTGCTTGATGGACTTTTTCCAAAGCACATAAAATGTTTCAGGGTATTTGGAAATATATTCTATACAAGTTATGAATATAATTCCAAATGCAAAGAAAATAATGATTTAAATTCAGTGCCCAAAATATTCCTCAAAATGCTCATTATTTTTGGTTTGGTGCAAAAACCTTTGCCAAATATAACCAACATTATTAAGGCCATTTTGGAAACACTGAATGCAATTTCGAGGGTTCTTTTGCCCTGCTTTTAATTAAAGTTTTGAGGCTTCAACAATCCTCAATTCATGTTTCAGAAATTTAAATATGATGCCTGGATGAAGATGCAACTATTTACAGACAATATTCTAGGGCTGTGACAAATAAGGAGTGGCAAGAGCCTAAGCTTGGGAATTTCCCAGGCACCCCAAGGTAATATTAAAGGACAACCAAGAGCCTAAGTTTGGGGATGCCCCGGAAGGCATCCCTCTTTCGTCTTCGTTCATCGGTAACTTTACTTGGAGCTATATTTTTATTCGCCACATGATATGTGTTTTGCTTGGAGCGTCAATTTCTTTTGTTAGTTTTTTCTTTCTGTTAGTTAGAATAATTTTTTGCATCTTTATTTTCAATAAAAAAGTCAAGGATAGCCTTTGCCATGCTTATTTTGCTAGTATACATGTTGCTGTTTGAAAACAGAAAGTTTACCGCTGTTGCAAAAATTCCCTAGAAAAGTCAGAGAATGGTATAATGTTGAATCTTTTTCCATATTAAGCTCTGATAAATTTATTATAGTGGGAATTTTAGTTCATAATTTTTGGAGTCAGGGAAGTATTGATACTCTTGCATTCTTTATAGACTGTACTGTTTTGGCAGATTGCTGTTATAGTTGCATTGTTTGCATATGTTTGCTTGTTTAATGATTCTATTTGAGGATAGGAGTATTAAATATGCAGAGGCATTTAGTATGGAATGTTGAATATTTAGTTTAGTGATTTGTTACAGTAGAAAATGATAAGGTTTTGCATTGGTTTATACTAACCTATCTCACGAGTTCTTTTTGAGTTTGTTGTGAATGAAGGTTTTGATAAAAAGAGAAACCATGATATGAGAGGAATTAAGGAGACAAAAAATTTCAAGCTTGAGGATGCCCAAGGCACCCCAAGATAATATTTCAAGAAGTCTCAAGCATCTACTCTTGGGGATGCCCCGGTAGGCATCCCACCTTTCTTCTTCAACAACTATCGGTTAGTATCGGTTGAACCTAAGTTTTTGCTTCTTCACGTGAGTTGTGCTATCCTTGCATTGTCATTTTATTTTGTTTTGCTTGTTGCTTGAATACAATACCAAGATCTGAAATTCTTTAATGAGAGAGAGTCTTCACATAGTTGCATAATTATTTAGCTATTCATTGTTCTTCACTTATATCTTTTTGGAGTAGTTTTTCATTTACTCGTGTGCTCCACTTGTATACTATGAGTAAATTGTTGAATGAGTTGAATGTCATAAATCTGAAATTGTATATGCCTCATTTGCTTATGCCATGGGGAGTAATGACTTCACATCTAAGAAGTAGAGGTTGTAAATTTATTGACGGTTAGCAGGCATTGTATTAGTCATTTGAACAATTCATAAAAGAATATTGAGGGAAGAGAGATTTCACATATAAATATATTATCATAGAAATCTTTTATAATTGTGAGCACTCATTATGTATGACATGCTAAAGAGTTGATGTTGGACAAGGAAGACAACGTAATGGGTTATGTTTTCTCACATCTCAGTTAAAGTATATTGTCATGGATCATTCAAACATGTTGAGCTTGCCTTTCCCCCTCATGCTAGCCAAAATTCCTAGCACCAAGTAGAGATACTACTTGTGCTTCCAAATATCCTTAAACCTAGTTTTTGCCATGAGAGTCCACCATACCTACCTATGGATTGAGTAAGATCCTTCAAGTAAGTTGTCATCGGTGCAAGCAATAAAAATTGCTCTCTAAATATGCATGACTTATTAGTGTGGAGAAAATAAGCTTTGTACAAACTTGTTATGGAAGCAATAAAAGCGACGGACTGCATAATAAAGGTCCATATACAAGGGGTAATATAAAGTGACGTTCTTTCACATTAAGATTTTGTGTATCCAACCCTAAAAGCACATGGCAACCTCTGCTTCGCTCTGCGAAGGGCCTATCTTTTACTTTTTACTTTATGCAAGAGTCAAGGTGATCTTCACCTTTCCCTTTTTCATTTTTTCCTTTGGCAAGCACTTTGTGTTAGGGTGATCCTGATATATATATATATCCAATTAGATGTACGTTAGCATGAACTATTATTGTTGACATCACCCAAAGGGGAATACATTTGGAGGCAACACTATAAACCCCAATCTTTCTCTATGTCTGATTAAAACTTCAGATGGAAGGGCATGGATTTCTGAACCCATGGTTCTCTTTCTCTACTGTGCTTCCTAGCAACAAAATCTCTCTTATCATAACGTTGATTCTTTGATTGTGGGTTATCAAGATCAACAGCAGGTTCAATCTCTACTTCATTGTTTTTGCTAGGTCGAGCATCAACATGAACATTATCATTAACATTATCACTAGGTTCATGTTCATCACCTGATTGGTTTCAGCATCAGAGATAGAAATATCATTGGGATTCTTAGGTGTGTCTAAAACAGGTTCACTAGAAGCATGCAAAGTCCTATCGTTTTTCTTTTCTTCTTTTTGGAAGAACTAGGTGCCTCTAAATTATTTCTCTGAGAATCTTGCTCGATTCTCTTAGGGTGGCCTTCAGGATACAAAGGTTCCTGAGTCATTCTACCAGTTCTAGTAGCCACTCTAACAGAAAAGTCAGGTTTATTATTTAATTTATCAAGCAAATCATTTTGAGCTTTAAGTACTTGCTTAGCTTGAGTAGCAACCACAGAAGCATATTTGCTAATGAGTTTAAGTTCACCTTTAACTCTAGCCATATAATCACTCAAGCGTCCTATCTCGAAAGCATTGTTCTTTAATTCTCTACCAACATAAGCATTAAACTTTCTTGTCTAGCCATAAAGTCATCAAATTCATCTAAGCATGGGCTATGAAATTTAGTAGAGGGAATTTTAACTTTATCATATCTATAGAGAGAATTTACCTTTACTGTGTCGGGTTATCAAGACAATGTGGTTCTTCGACTGGTGGTATATTAAGACCATGTATTTCTTCAATAGGTGGTAAATTCTTAACATATTCAGGTTTAATACCTTTTTCTTTCATAGATTTCTTTGCCTCTTGCATATCTTCAGGACTGAGAAATAAAACACCTCTCTTCTTCGGAGTGGTTTTAGGAATAGGCTCAGGAGTTGGCTCAATTGGTTCAGGAATTGCCTCAGGAATTGGCTCAGGAAGAGTCCAATTATTTTCATTAGACAACATATTATCCAATAGTAATTCAGCTTCGTCGACTGTTCTTTCCCTGAAAACAAAACCAGCACAACTATCCAAGTAGTCCTTGGAAGCATCGCTTAGTCCATTATAAAAGATATCAAGTATTTCATTTTTATTAAGAGGATGATTAGGCAAAGAATTAAGTAATCGGAGAAGCCTCCCCCAAGCTTGTGGGAGACTCTCTTCTTTGATTTGCACAAAATTATATATTTCCCGCAAGGCAGCTTGTTTCCTATGAGCAGGGAAATATTTAGCAGAGAAGTAATAAATCATATCCTGGGGACTACGCACACAACTAGGATCAAGAGAATTAAACCAAGTCTTAGCATCACCCTTTAATGAGAACGGAAATATCTTAAGGATATAATAATAGCGAGACTTCTCATCATTAGTAAACAGTGTGGCTATATCATTCAACTTGGTAAGATGTGCCACAACAATTTCAGATTCAAGGCCATAAAAAGGATCAAATCAACTAAAGTAATTATTTCAGGATCAACAGAGAATTCATAATCCTTATCAGTAACACAGATAGGTGAAGTAGCAAAAGCAGGGTTAGGTTTCATTCTAGCATTAAGAGACTGCTACTTCCATTTAGCTAATAACTTTTTAAGATCATATCTATCTTTGCAAGCAAAGATAGCTCTAGCAACTTCCTCTTCCATAACATAACCCTCAGGAACAACAGGTAATTCATAATCAAGGGGAGAACTTTCATCATCACTATCATCAATAATAGCATCTTCAATAATTTCATTCTCTCTAACCCTAGCAAGTTGTTCATCAAGAAATTCACCTAATGGAAAAGTGGTATTACGCACAGAGGTAGTTTCATCATAAGTATCATGCATAGCAGAAGTGGCATCATCAATAACAATGCGACATATCAGAATTCATAGCAGTAGCAGGTTTAGGTGTCGCAAACTTACTAATAATAGAAGGAGAATCTAGTGCAGAGCTAGATGGCAGTTCCTTACCTCCCCTCGTAGTTGAGGGAAAAATCTTGGTTCTTTCATCTTTCAAGTTCCTCATAGTGATCAACAGATATAAATCCCAAGTGACTCAAAGAATAGAGCTATGCTCCCCGGCAATGGCGCCAAAAATTAGTCTTGATAACCCACAAGTGTAGGGGATCGCAACAGCTTTTGAGGGTAAAGTATTCAACCCAAATTTATTGATTCGACACAAGGGGAGCCAAAGAATATTCTTAAGTATTAGCAGTTGATTTTTCAATTCAACCACACCTGAATAACTTAGTATCTGCAGCAAAGTATTTAGTAGCAAAGTGGTACGATAGTAATGGTAATGGTGGCAAAAGTAAAGATAATAGTTTTGTAGGAATTGTAACAGTAGCAACGGAAAAGTAAATAAGCGAAGCACAATATGTGAAAAGCTCGTAGGCATTGGATCAGTGATGGATAATTATGTCGGATGCAATTCCTCATGTAATAGCTATAACATAGGGTGACATAGAACTAGCTCCAGTTTATCAATGTAATGTAGGCATGTATTCCGAATATAGTCATACGTGCTTATGGAAAAGAACTTGCATGACATCTTTTGTCCTACCCTCCCGTGGCAGCGGGGTCCTAGAGGAAACTAAGGGATATTAAGGCCTCCTTTTAATAGAGAACCGGGCCAAAGCATTAACACATAGTGAATACATGAACTCCTCAAACTATGGTCATCACCAAGAAGTATCCCGATTATTGTCACTTCGGGGTTGTCGGATCATAACACATAATAGGTGACTATAGACTTGCAAGATAGGATCAAGAACACACATATATTCATGAAAACATAATAGGTTCAAATCTGAAATCATGGCACTAGGGCCCTAGTGACAAGCATTAAGCATAGCAAAGTCATAGCAACATCAATCTCAGAACATAGTGGATACTAGGGATCAAACCCTAACAAAACTAACTTGATTACATGGTAAATCTCATCCAACATATCACCGTCCAGCAAACCTATGATGGAATTAATCACGGACGGCGGTGAGCATCTTGAAATTGGTGATGGAGGATGGTTGATGATGACGATGGCGACGAATCCCCCTCTCCGGAGCCCCGAACGGACTCCAGATCAGCCCTCCCTAGAGAGATTAGGGTTTGGCGGCGGCTCCGTATCATAAAGCATGATGAAACTTTCTCCTTGATTTTTTTCTCCGCGAAACAGAATATATGGAGTTGGAGTTGAGGTCGGTGGAGCGTCAGGGGGCCCATGAGACAGGGGGCGCGCCCAAGGGGGGTGGGCGCACCCCCCACCCTCGTGGACAGGGTGTGGGCCCCCTGGTCTTGATTCTTTCACCAGTATTTTTTATATTTTCCAAAACTTGTCTCCATGGATTTTCAGGTCATTCTGAAAACTTTTGTTTTCTACACATAAAACAACATCATGGCAGTTCTGCTGAAAACAACATCAGTCCGGGTTAGTTTCATTCAAATCATGCAAGTTAGAGTCCAAAACAAGGGCAAAAGTGTTTGGAAAAGTAGATACGTTGGAGACGTATCAATGGCATGCACAAGTCTGCTGAAGGCTGTGAGACAAACCCAACATATATTGCAAGAAAGAAGGCAAAACAACTTGAAGATAGCGAGACAACCCCAAAGTCTTGTCTTGATGCAGTGTTCAAGTTACTTGAGACTAGCAGTCAGACAAGCTCATAGAATTCGTTGTTTGAATCAGTTCGACTTCTTCAGTCCCAAGTTCTAGCAGAAAGGCATTCTGCAACTCAACTTCGACTTGAAGTCATATCTATAAAAAGACTAAGGAGAACACCAATGAGAACCTCATCGCTAAATAGCTACACCTGAAAGCTATGACCAACATGCTAGGCCGGTCTCACAGCCTTGCTCAGCAGCTTGTGCAACAGTTCGCGCGCAAGGCTAACCTTTCTTGAACTGTCTTGGAAGTGGTCTCGGTTCAGTATTATTTTCTTACGCTGCAATGATGCCCAGTTTTTGTAATCTGCTTCTTCGTCGCGCTTTCTGATCACTGGTGGCGAACTTCGATGCCTAGTGGATGTAATATACCATAAATCCTTTATTGTATAGTGTAGGTTTATTCTTAGTTACTATATCGTAATTTCTTTATTTTATAGAGTAGGTTTGTTCTTAATTCCTACTAGTTACTGCCATCATTCGCTATCTGAAAAAAAATCTGATGTAGTCGACCTGGCCGAAACATTCGCCTCTAACGGGCCTGGTTTTTAGCGGGCCACAATTGGGCTGGCCTGCATCTTTCTTGGGGCCGAATGATTGGTGCCTTCACACTTTGCGCCAGGCCCAGAACTTACTCCGGCCTATATTTTAGTTGGGCCTTTTGTGGACCCGGCGCTTAGTTTGGCCCAAGTAGCGTTGGGCCATTAACAGGCTGAATATTCTACTGGACTGTTACGGCCTAGATGAAACCATGGGCCTTTAGCAGACCGAAATGCATGTTGGGCCTCAATTTTCACTAGTCGTCGATGGGCCTTCAGCAGGCTGAAATGTAGACCGGGCCTTTTTGGGCCCAGTTATATCACGGGCCGTTACCAGGCTGAAACATATCTCGGGCCTTAGTTGGCCCCCTGATACCATGGGCCTTTAAGAGGCCGAAAGCTTAGTGTACATGCATGAATGGGCTGAATTATATGATAGGCCTTTAACAGGCCCAGAGTCACGTCGGGCTTAACTGTTGCCACCTTTATCACGGGCTGTTAGTGGGCCTGATGTCCTCTTGGACCAGATATGGCCCATGGGCAGCACGGGCCATTCCCAGGACAAAAGTCACACCAGGCTGAAATGGGCCCATGTCTACATCGGGCCTCTAACAGGACGAAAGTCACTGGGCTGTAATTAGGTCCAAATATTCGGTGAACAATTAACGGACCAGATCTGGCTTCGGGCCGTAAATGGGCCTTTATTAAATAGGTCATTATTGGGCTGGCCCACTAGTACCTGAGTAAGTACTACGGGCCTTTGACTGGGCCGGCCTTTTTAACCTATATGGGCCTCTGTTGGTCCCCGCCATGTGTCGACGTATCATAGGCATGTCTCCTCCAATGAATGGGTGACATCTGGCCCACTGACGAACTGACACGTGTTTCCTACGGCAATCAGAATTTTACACGTGGAAATTTCCCATTGGTTCGGGCTGTTAACGGGTTATCGGATCCAAAACCAGAACCGATAGCTTAACGATGTTCCATTATGGTGGATGCCACATATCGGTCACCCTTGACGAAAGCACTTCTGTGACGCGTGATTTATCATCATGGAAGTGGACACTTCCGTGATGATAAATTTGGAAATGTCATGGAACACTTCTACGACAGCACATGTATGACTATCTTGATTCTGTCATAAAATTGTCATGGATGTATATGCATGACAAAAAACGCGACCTACTGTGACAAACACGTATCATCACGGAAGTGTATTTTTTTGTAGTGACCTCTCCAATACTCGGAGTGACAAATCCTAATCTCGATCTATGCCAACCCGACACACACCTTCGAAGATACCTGTAGATCATCTTTATAATCACCCAGTTACGTTGTGATGTTTGATAGCACAAAAGGCATTCCTACGGTGTCCGGGAGTTGCATAATCTCATAGTCGGAGGAGTATATATTTGACACGAAGAAAGCAGTAGCAATAAAATTGAACGATCATTATGCTAAGCTAACGGATGGGTCTTGTCCATCACATCATTCTACTAATGATGTGACCTTGTTTATCAAATGACAACTCATGTCCATGGCTAGGAAACTTAACCATCTTTGATCAACGAGCTAATCTAGTAGAGGCATACTAGGAACACGGTGTTTTATCTATGTATTCACACATGTATCAAGTTTCCGGTTAATACAATTCTAGCAAGAATAATAAACATTTATCATGAAGTAAGGAAATATAAAATAACAACTTTATTATTGCCTCTAGGGCATATTTCCTTCAGTAACATCCATCCCTACGGTAGTTACCACGCCCGACAAATGTTTTGCAAAATGCCCATTCTAATTTTTTGCCCCTTCTTTGAAGAAATGGATTCAGACATGGAGTACATATACCAGCATCCTATCGAACATCCACATCAGAATTCAGCCATGTTTGATGAGTTTGTTCAAATGCATCAACAAAATCGGCATTGAGCAACTCAAGGAAGATTTGATTGAGCACCTGTGAGCGGTTAAAGAGGACAACTGAAACATATGTGCTAGTTGATTTCAAGTTTGAACTACGTTAATTAGAAAACTACGTTAGATTGTAATATTTAAATTAGAACTATGATTTGATATGCAGTCACTTTAAGCTTCCATTCTTAAAAAAAAGTGAATATCGGCTAGCTTTGGATGATCGGCTCCCGCATCAGTTTTCGCGGACTGGTTCCAACCGGTCTACGAACGGATATGGTGTGTGATTTAGGAGTCACTGTTGGGGATGCCCTAAATGTCCCTTCAGGGATAAGAGCATGCCTCCACTACTCCTCCCTCCGCTTTCTATCATCCTCTTTTTTTCCTCCCACATTTAGTTTTTTCACTACCGGCTTATCTTCAAAATCGCCCAAACATGTCTCTCGTACAGAGCTTATTGGCAAAATCGTGTTTCGTTTGGTAAGCCAATAAATGTTGATTCAATTTTTTTTTGAAAAGAAGGATGTACCACCGGCCTCTGCATCTGGACAATGCATGCAGCCATCTATCTATCTATCTATCTATCTATCTATCTATACCTCTATACCTATACTAATTACAGACTCCCAAGTAATTACCACGTTAATTAGAAAATACGAGCCGTTCATCTGATGGGACCGAGTTATTACGGTGTTGATTAACCGATTAGAAATTTCCACCTTAATAGAAAACAAATTGTACTGCCATTTTTGTGGGTCCATGTTATTGCCGTCAAGATCCAATCTCTTGAGTTGCAAAACGTGTAGTGCAAGGACTAATATATCCAGTGGCAATCAAATCCCAACTCCAATGGGCACAACCTCCCGACGTTATCTTCCTGGTAGGCATCTCCTCTTCATCACGTAATGGCATCCTTCTCCAGCGCCATTAGCCTTTTTCGTTGTGAGGCATCTCCTCTCCATCACGCATTGGCTTCCTCCTCCGGCGTCATTAGCCTTTTTCGTTGTCACATAGTTTTCATCCGGGAAAAGCAAGATTGACAAACAGATCATGATTTATTGATCGCCGCCACTAAGTTCTACCGCCTTGAAGTCCGCTGCTCCATGGTGGTCTAACCAGTGCAGCCATGGAAAATTTGTTGCTTGGACTCGGGTAGGTTTCTCTCAGACCCACATGTCCCCTTGCTGGACTTTTTTTTGGAATAGCATTAGAGGAGCAGGTAGTCTCCTCCATGCTGGACTCTCTCATGATTAGCAAAGAGAAAAGGAAAACCTCCCTGTCAGGTAATGGAGAAGAGTTCGAGGATATCCGCTGTAGCCTTCAATTCGCCGCCTTCCTGACCGACACGTCATCATCGAGATTCCAGTCCCCTACTGAAGCATCCGTGCTGCAATCAATCTAGGAAACCTGGTACGATCCAGACTCTCAGTCTCCTATGAACCTATTTTATCTCAAACTTATGAATCTTGAAGCCCATCAACTTCCATGTTTTGACCACTTATCCAACATCTATTAGTATGAATATACACCACGATGGTTGATGCAGCAGCGGAGGTGTAGCACAGACTATTTGGACTTTGCAGCAGATAGCACGAATTGTCACCGCCGCTGACGATGCCGAGCCAAACAACCATGGCAGACTGAACGCCCATCTTTTCATCATCTCGACACAGTTGAATTTTGGTGTAGGTCGCCCCTGTATCCACTTAGCAGCGAAGTGTCTACCATGAACTTCCTGTTCTAGATAACTTTTATACTCATATAGTTTATCTCTGATAGTAACTTGGGCCAAATAGTACTGCTATCTCCACAATTCTGTAAGCTCGATTCGTGGCAGTGCATTGCATGTGTACGTAATTTGGGCTGGAGTAATCTTGGGATCCTCCATCAATTTTTATTACAATAGAAAAATAGTCTTTACTGATTGTACGCACTAGGCAATCTGGCAGCTGATATATCAGATGGTTGACAACAGTTACTTCTAGATATCACTTCTGCTACGTTTTACATTTTTTACATGCTATTTCAGGTTCTCAAGTAGAATAGCATGTCTTAGTTTACGTGTATTGTTTTCGTGATGGTCAATACAGGCAATTTGACCATGCAATCGGCTGCCTGCTCGGTTATGACGAGAAAAAAGATTATACACGCGTCCACCCAATTGAAGAAAATATCAGAGAGAGAATTTGAGGAAAAGCAGCCGTAAGTTATTCCTGTATCTACTCTTCTTCACTCCCCTTTTCTCAAAAAAAAAAAAACCTTTTTTGCTACCTCCCTGAAATTTTATTTGGGCCATTGTGTGCTGAATTTGTACAAGAACGGTCAATTTGGCAGTGATGCATGTCTCGATTGGAATAGCTATTTTTCTCTTTAATTAACATTGTTTTAGGTGACAATTCTCAAGGCATGAATATCATATTTTGATTCACTACTAATGCTCTAAGTTTCCAGGATTTAATTTTATGAGTATTAGCTATGCCTTGACAAAGTTCAATGATTAGCACAATAGCACATGGGTGTTTGGTTCCTTTTTTATATGTGCATCATGGATTATGTCACGGGACAACGGGGCGCCAATCACGGTTTCTTACATCAGGTATGCAAGGTCATCGTATCCTTTTCCTTATGAAAACTGTGCTGCACTGTGCTACAGTCTTCACATGTCGTCAAGTGCATGTTCTACTTGATTCAGTACGTCTCCATGTTGATCGCTTAGTAAAGGGTTTTTAAGTTTCTTCAGACTTTAATACCATTGTTTGTCCAAAAACAGCTCCAAAGGATATAAGATGTGATGTAAATAAAACATTGTTTCAAATATATTGTCTTTCTTCTGAAAATTGGAATTGGCATAGGACTGAAGAATTCTTGCGTAGATGATACTAATTGCACCCTTGGTGTGATCTGATCATATAGTTTTAGGCTATGGCCTTTTCCTGTCCAATCATCGGCTCTCAATTTTCCCGTCTATTTTGGACGAAACACACAAGATAACAAAGACATACTCCACCAGTACGTGCCTCATACTTCCTTTTTTTCTAAATTAGGACAGCAGTATCCCCACTATAATCTGTTCAGTGGTGTCGATTGTAGGTATGTGTGTGTCGTTGCCTCTTCTTTCCTACAAACTATCCTCTGACGCTAGACGGAAAGGTAAAATATGTTCTGCCTATCTAAGTACTAAGACCCTCCTTTTTTGTATTCTCCCTATCACGTATTTATTGTTGAATAAACAGGATGTCGATTGCCCATTTTTCCCTGACTACAATCATCAAGACCGCACTGCAGAACTTCAATATATAACAGTCCGTTGGTAGAAGATATTGCTATGTTTTACTTCAGGAGTAGTTGCATGATGGTACAACTTTTTATGTCTACTTCAGTTTATTATTTCTTTGGGTTACAAGTTGTTTTTAAACATCAGAATATATATGGCTTGCCAGGTTCAACTTAATATGTCTAAAATATCTTAATAAATTTTATGTACACACTTTGAAAAAGCATGTTTATGAACAATTATCGTTTTGTACTGTGTTGCCTTCTCAGGTTCTATATTTAAATTTAGAAAAATTGTAAATGAAAAAATTGTATTCTTAAAATTATAATGAGCTGGTAACCAATGGTGGTGGTACTGATATATTACACATTAGTTGTATCTAATCCAATGAAATTATATATTATTATCAAATATAAACAAAGTGATATAGATAATTTTTTTATAAATAGCCCGTGCAAATGCACGGGTTGACGACTAGTATTATTAATTATTCACAAAGACCATACAAGGTGATACATCAATAAGTCTGAAGCCACCATCTTAGCAACGTTGTTGCTACTATTATCCCCTTGATGAAGGTGTGCTGAATGTCCGGTCCTAATACTAAACAGACATCGCACCAAAGCCAAATATCTAAAGCCAGATGTCCTATCCGAGCCACTACCTGGATTGGGTCCCACACCGGTCGGACACGCTCCGAGTGAGCACTGCGCACTCCAAGGGCCGTCACCTCCATCTTCCAGCAGTCCATCCTCAGAGCAGAACTAATGCACCGCTTGTCAGGCCTCTCTACCATCAACGCCACCATGCCAGGCCTCTCGGTCCATCTCCATCCATTAGACGTTGAGTCTCCACTGCGCCATGCCGCCGAGACCCACCGTCGACGATACGGTTGATGCCACACTGCTCCACCTACATGCCATATCGCGTCGACTCTGAACTACCAGCAACTCCACCACCCTGAGCAGTCCCCAGCCGACGCCATCAGGAAGGAACACGACACCAAAGTGTCATCATCGCCCAAAGAGGAACAAAGTCTTTCACCTACGCTCATGGCATAGGTGGGGCCGTTTGATCCACACCGAAGCCTACATGAAGGGAATCGGCGCCGAGGGCGTCGACTTTGGTGCAGCCGCTGCACCGGCTTGTAGTTTCCCTCAGATCCTTGCCCACCCGGCAGATCCGTCCAGGCAGTATTGGCGTCGACCATAGTCGCTACCGTAGCGAGCACGAACCGGAGTAGATCGAGTCGGAGACGACGCCTCCTATGGAACTCCGTCGGCCTTTAAGGAGCTGTTGTAGCGCTGCCGCCTCCACGTCGCCCACACAGCCGTGGAAGGCCCCCCACCTGCACCCGCGGGTGCGACCCGCTAGGCATGCCGCACCATGCGCCACCAGTCGAGGCCGTCGCCTGAGGCACCAGCGGGAAGACCTGAAACAGACCGACCACCGGCCACCATAGGAGCGCCCAGACCCCCCCTCCCACGCGGCCACCAGGGGGAGTCACGAGCGTGCGGTGCAGCTCCTACTGGCACCCCCTAAGTCCTCGCCGGCGCGCCTCGCCGCCAACCACCGCCGAACGCCACCCACGCTAGGTCCGGCCGCTGGTGGGGGGAGAGGTCCGGCCGCCGCCGACGCCAACTGGGCTTTGATGAAGTCATGTACCTAGGGTAGGGTCATGGACCTATCTAGGATACCCTACCCAAGGACATCCTTAGAAGAAGCTACCTTCCAGTCGACCAAGAGGGACTTCACTCGACGAACTCAAGGACACTCGACGATGAAGATAGCCACTCGACCATGAAGCTAACCACTCGACGGCCAGGAGACCTAAAGTCACTCAGCACGTAACGGTCTTTCATTAAGTAGCTTTAATAGTCTTCATGGCACTTTATGAGGGCGTTACCAGTAACCCCCTGTCTTAATGTACTTTAAACCCTGCATAACTGAGGGCCGGAGGGGTCTGGTGAACTCTATATAAGACACCCCCTCCTCAGTGTAAAGGGTTCGCACCCCTGTAACTCTTATACACAGAAACCAGTCGACCGCCTCCGGGCTCCGAGACGTAGGGCTATTACTTCCTCCGAGAAGGGCCTGAACTCGTAAAACACTTGTGTGTACAACTACTCCATAGCTAGGATCTTGCCTCTCCATACCTACCCCCATTCTACTGTCAGATTTAGAACCACGACAGTTGGCGCCCACCGTGGGGCAGGTGTCTTAGCGACTTTTTGGAGAAGTTGCAATTTGTCCGATTGCCTTCATCATGGTTTCTGGCGGAGCTCTGGTCGAGGGCCGCGAGATCCGTCTCGGTGCGCTCGCTTTCATCGCAGACGACTCTGCTTGGCTCCAGGAGGCACCACTCGACATCGACGCGCTTCCCGTCTGCCGAGCGACGCACTTTCGGGCATGTGTCCGCGGCGTCCTGCTGCGGCAGCCGTCGACCCCATACCGGTCGACTCCTGTGTCATCCTCCCTCCCTGTCTCCCGCCAGCGCAAGCGCTCCGGTTGGTGGAGGCTTCAGCGATGGGTGAGACACGCAGTGGCTCGCCAATCGGCCACCACCCAAGTCGCGGGAATTGAGCCCGACGAATCTGTCTACGGCCTGTTCGATCTGTCGACTGGCTCCGTAGAGACTGCATCCGAGTGCGACAGCAGTGATCCAGCGGTGGAGGTCCTGATGGTCAATGGGCCTCGTAGCCCTCCCGGTTTCCCCCGCGTCGACGGGATGGACGATGGAGGCGACCCCGCTCAGGCCCACGAAGAATATCAGCCTAAGCCGCTCACTTCTCAGCAAAGAGAAGATCTTCGCCGTCGGAACATGGATGCCCTGCATACTCCCATCACAGGAGAAACTCCTGAGGATCGTGCTTTGGAAGAGGCGCGTTTGGCCAACTTGGCTGAACGCACTCGACTGGAGAACCTCCAGCGAGCACTCGACGAGCGTGCGCGTCAACGAGTACCTGACTCCAGCCGACGTCAGCTCTTTCCGCAACCGACTCAGGTATATCGAACCCCGATTCAGAATTTGGCAGCTGCAGCCCGTATAGCGGAGTCAATTCAGCCCTCCCAGTCAGAGGCTGGAAGAGTCTTGATGCAGATCAAGGATTTGCTCCGGGCGGCAGGAGATCAGAATTCAGTTGTGTCACAGTCGCGCAACAGGATTCACAGTCGATCCGTCGCTGCGAATACTGTTCAGTCGGCTCACAGCCCAAGGTCACCTCCGAGGCACGTGGGACGTGAAGGCCGGCGGGACCACTATGATGACCAATTTGATCGTGATGATAGGCGTCGAGTGCCCACTCCTCCCCCGAGAAGTGGGTCTAACGCCCATCGGCAGCAAGATGACAGGCGCCAGCTCAGTGTTGGGCGGAGAGCTCCGGTCGACCCCAGAGAACCAGGCTTTGACGTGAGATCCATCATCGTGTAGGGTCTGGTCGATCGGAACAGAGCTCATAGAGGTGGCCATGACAGGGATGTGCCCACTAGCAGCCGAGTCCATGTTTCAGGTCCAGAATGCTTTAGCAGAGCCATCAGAGCCGCAGTGATACCCCCCAACTTCAGGTTGGTGACTGGGGTAAGTAAGTTCACCGGAGAGTCCAAGCCTGAAACTTGGCTTGAAGACTATCGAGTGGCGGTACAGATTGGTGGTGGTAATGATGAGGTGGCCATGAAGCATTTGCCACTCATGCTAGAGGGTTCGGCCAGGGCGTGGTTGAATCAGTTAGCTCCTAGCAGCATTTACACCTGGGAAGATCTTTCTCGAGTGTTCGTCAGGACGTTCGAGGGAACTTGCAAGCGACCGGCCGGATTGACGGAGCTGCAAGTCTGCGTACAAAAGTCGAGTGAAACATTGAGAGATTACATCCAGAGATGGATCACTTTGCATCAAACCGTGGAGAATGTGTCAGACCATCAAGCGGTCTGCGCCTTCAAGGATGGTGTCAAGAATAGAGAGTTGAGCCTGAAGTTTGGTCGAACCGGAGATATGACCCAGAGTCGAATGATGGAGATTGCCACTAAATACGCTAACGGTGAAGAAGAGGACAGGCTCCGGAGTGGCAAGTATAAGCCGAGTCAATCGGAAAAAGGAAACTCCAGTCGGAAGCAGAAGCGGAAGGCTGAGCCAGCTGCTCCTGGAGAGGCTCTGGCCGTGACTCAGGGCAAATTCAAAGGGAAGCCCAAAGGATCTTGGAACCCCAAGAAGGTAAAGGATAAATAAGGAAACGACGTGATGGATCTATCGTGTCACATCCACACGAAGAAAGACGAAGAGGGTAACTTCATCTACCCAAAACACACCACTCGCCAGTGCCGGCTCTTAATCCAGCAGTTTCAAGGAAAACAGCCCAAGGACAAAGAGAAGGAGTCGGACAAAGCCGAGGACAAGGAGGACAGTGATGGAGGGTACCCTCATGTCAATTCCACCCTGATGATTTTTGCTGATGTAGAGAGCAAAAGTCGACTGAAAGTGATCAACCGAGAGGTAAATATGGTCGCCCCGGCGACACCAAGCTATCTGAAATGGTCGCAAACTCCCATTACGTTCGACCAATCCGATCACCCCACTCACATTGCCACCCCTGGGAGGCAAGCGCTAGTGGTCGACCCAGTCGTCGAAGGCACTCGACTGACGAAGGTATTGATGGATGGCGGCAGTGGGTTGAATATACTGTATGCTGAGACGCTCAAGGGAATGGGCATTCCGATGTCCAGGCTCAGCTCCAGCAACATGAGTTTTCACGGAGTCATTCCTGGAAAGAAGGCTGAGTCACTCGGTCAAATAGCTCTGGATGTAGTGTTCGGCGACTCGAAGCATTTCCGCAAAGAGAAGCTGACATTTGAAGTCGTGGATTTCCAGAGCGCTTACCACGCTATTTTGGGAAGACCAGTCTATGCTCGCTTCATGGCTCGACCATGTTATGTGTACCTCAAATTAAAGATGCCTGGCCCCAAAGGCGTGATCACTATCACTGGCAGCCGGAAGAAGGCAGAAGAGTATTTCCAGAAAGGCTCGAAGATTGCGGATGCCCAGATAACAGTGGTAGAGCTGGAAGAATACAAGAAAAGTGCAAATCCGAGTGATTTGCTGCGGGCCAAGAAGCCCGCCACAGAGTCAGCGTTCCAGTCGTCAGGAGAGACGAAGCTAGTTCATATCCACCCGACTGACCCCAACGCAGCTCCGACCCATATTTCCACAACACTCAACTCTAAATAGGAAGAAGCGCTCATCTAGTTCCTCCGTGAGAACTGGGACATCTTTGCATGGAAGCCTGCTGACATGCCGGGTGTTCCCAGGGGGCTGGCTGAGCATCGCTTTAGAGTCGACTCAAAAGCGAAACATGTTAAAGAACATCTTCGACGGTCCGCCGTTCAGAAGAAAAAAGCCATTGGCGAGGAGGTGGCTCGACTCCTTACAACAGAGTTTATCCGAGAGATATACCACTCCGAGTGGCTCGCCAATGTTGTCATGGTCCCCAAGAAGGACAACTGGCTTCGCATGTGCATTGATTTCAAACATATCAATCGGGCCTGCCCAAAAGATCATTTTCCTCTCCCTCGCATCGACCAAATTGTTGACTCGACTGCGGGATGCGAGAGATTGTCTTTTTTAGACGCCTATTCCGGGTATCATCAGATCCGTCTGTATGGACCTGACGAAATCAAAACAGCTTTCATCACTCCATTCGGGTGCTTCTGCTATACCACCATGCCATTCGGTCTCAAGAATGCCGGAGCCACGTTCATGAGAATGATTCAAAAGTGTTTACTCACTCAAATCAGTCGGAATGTGGAAGGGTACATGGATGATATCGTGGTCAAGTCACGAAAGGGTTCCGACCTGTTGACTGACCTAGCTGAAACATTTGCCAATCTCAGGAGGTATGATATCAAGCTCAATCCATCAAAGTGCACATTCGGAGTACCTGGCGGAAAGTTACTCGGTTTCCTCGTTTTAGAACGAGGAATCGATGCTAACCCAGAAAAAGTTGGCACCATACTCCGAATGAAACGCCCTGTGCGTGTGCACGACGTCCAGAAGCTTACTGGATGCTTGGCCGCATTAAGTCGATTCATCTCTCGCCTCGGTGAAAAGGCATTGCCTCTTTACCGACTAATGAAGAAGGCAGACAAGTTCGAGTGGACTTCAGAAGCTGATGCAGCATTTGCCGAGCTAAAAGCTCTGCTCTCCACCCAGCCGGTGCTTGCTGCTTCAATCAGCAAAGAGCCTCTGTTGCTTTACATTGCAGCCACAGGACAGGTCGTCAGTTCAGTACTTATGGTCGAGCGGGAAGAGGAAGGTAAAACCTTCAAAGTTCAGCGCCGAGTGTATTATCTCTCTAAAGTTTTGACTCCATCAAAGCAAAGATATCCTCATTATCAGAAGCTCGTATATGGGATCTACATGACCATGAAGAAGGTTGCTCATTATTTCTCTGATCATGACATTACAGTCGTCAGTGACGCACCATTGTCAGAGATTCTGCACAACAGAGACGCAACTGGTCGAGTGGCTAAATGGGCGATTGAACTCCTTCCCCTTGATATCAAATTTGAGGCAAAGAAAGCCATTAAGTCCCAGGCTATAACAAATTTCCTTGCCGAGTGGATTGAACAATAGCAGCCGACTCAAGTTCACTCGGAGCATTGGACCATGTTCTTTGATGGCTATAAGATGTTAAATGGTTCTGGTGCTGGGGTAGCTTTGGTTTCCCCCCGAGGAGATAAGCTCAGATATGTGCTCCAGATCCACTTTGATTCCTCCAACAATGAAGCAGAATATGAAGCACTTTTGTATGGGTTGCGCATGGCCATTTCACTCGGCGTCCGTCACCTTATGGTTTATGGCGAATCAGATTTGGTGGTCAATCCGGTGATGAAGGAGTGGGACGTTAGAAGCCCAGCCATGACTGGATACTGCAATGCAGTGAGGAAGCTCGAAAAGAAATTCGAAGGGTTAGAGCTCCACCATATACCCCGACTGAAAAATCAAGCGATTGATGATTTGGTGAAGATAGGATCCAAGAGAGAAGCCATCCCTAGTGATGTGTTCTTGGAGCATATCCATACTCCATCAGTCATAGAAGATCCTTTTACCGACGAAGCCCCGCAACCTAAGAGTGTTACGGATCCGACTGAGGTTGAAGTTCCAGTGGTGGTCAACCTGATCATGGAAGCTTTGGTGATCACTCCTGATTGGACAGTACCGTATATCGCGTATATCTTGAGGAAAGAGCTCCCGGAGGACGAATAAGAGGCTCGACAGATCGTCCGCCGATCTAAAGCCTTTACTGTGATAAGGGGGCAGCTGTACAGAGAAAGCACGACTGGAGTTGGTCAGAAATGCATAATGCCGGACGAAGGTCGAATAATCCTTGATGACATCCACTCGGGGACCTGTGGCCATCATGCGTCTTCCCGGACCATTGTGGCCAAAGCATACCGAGCCGGATTTTATTGGCCAAGAGCGAATGAAATGGCAAAGGAGATAGTCGACAAGTGCGAGGGATGTCAATTTTACTCCAATATGTCACACAAGCCCGCCTCAGCTTTAAAGACCATACCACTCGTTTGGCCCTTTGCAGTATGGGGGTTGGATATGGTCGGCCCTTTGAGAACAGGCAGAAGCGGTTTCACCCATGTGCTAGTAGCAGTCGACAAGTTCACCAAGTGGATTGAGGCCAAACCCATCAAGAACCTCGATGCCGGTACTGCTGTCAGCTTTATCAGAGAATTAATATTCAGGTATGGAGTCCCGCACAGCATCATCACTGACAACGGGTCAAACTTCGATTCCGAAGAATTCAGAGCTTTCTGCACGTCTCAAGGCACATGAGTCGACTATGCTTCAGTCGCCCATCCGCAGTCGAATGGACAGGCAGAACGAGCCAACGGCCTGATTCTCAAAGGGTTGAAACCCCGTTTGATGCTTGATCTCAAGCACGCGGCTGGTGCATGGGTCAACGAACTTCCCTCGGTACTTTGGGGGTTAAGGACCATGCCCAACCGGTCGACTGGAAGAACTCCGTTCTTCTTGGTCTACGGAGCTGAAGCGGTCTTGCCGAGTGACCTTCTCCACAATGCTCCTTGGGTCGAGCTCTACACCGAGGCTGAAGCAGAACAAGCACGGCAGGATGCAGTCGACCTTTTAGAGGAAGAAAGGGAGATGGCCCTGATCCGATCGACCATTTATCGACAAGACTTGTGTCGCTTCCACGCCAAAAACGTGAAGAGTCGAGCCTTCCAGGAAGGAGATTTGGTTCTCCGAGTGGATCAGCAGAAACCACACAAGCTTGCTCCTTCTTGGGAAGGTCCCTTCATCGTCACCAAGGTTCTCCACAATGGAGCATACCGTCTATACAATGTCGAGCATCAGATCGACGAGCCCCGAGCTTGGAACGCGGAGCTTCTCCGCCCCTTTTACACTTAAGTATTCACTCAGATGAGTTGTAATAAAAGTACTTCTGTAGTTTATTTATCAAAGACAAGAGCTTTATAATTTTCCCAGTAATTGTTATTACTTTTGTCCACATAAAGCAATCCCCCAGTGGGTGGCTTAGCTGCGAAATCCGTTTCACCTAAGTTAAACAAAATCCTACCGAGTGGTAAGCCAGCCTTCCACTCGGAGGCTTAGCTGCAGTCCAAGTACTCGCCTAAGTTAAACAAAATCCTACCGAGTGGTAAGCCAGCCTTCCACTCAGAGGCTTAGCTGCAGTCCAAGTACTCGCCTAAGTTAAACAAAATCCTACCGAGTGGTAAGCCAGCCTTCCACTCGGAGGCTTAGCTGCAGTCCAAGTACTCGCCTAAGTTTAACAAAATCCTACCGAGTGGTAAGCCAGCCTTCCACTCGGAGGCTTAGCTGCAGTCCAAGTACTCGCCTAAGTTAAACAA